>NC_133663.1:72200283-72500283 GCF_037893015.1 Macrotis lagotis | reverse complement strand
AAACTAGTATTCAAACACTACCTATACATACTAATTGTGTGCTTATAAGCCGGCCATTTATTCAGTCTTCTAAGTGATCCAGGGGACTCTCTAGCATCATATAGTAGAAACAATCTTCCTCTCTGTATCCATAGAGGGAATTTCTGTGCCAGGAATTCCCTTCCTTAGATTCAGACCATCAATAATGATAAAACCATGGCAAAACAAGTTGACATTTAAAGAATTTTACTTAGCATAGCTTTATGAAGAAAACTAATATAATGCAATAATCCCTGAAAAGACTTATAATCATTTAGTGCTTTAATTTTGCAAAGTTCTTTATAAGTCATGTTTCATTCTCAGCCCTGTGATGTTAGTATTATCATTTTACAGATGAGGAATATGAGGTTTGGAGAGGTGTGGACACTCAGCAAGTGAGGAGAGGTGTGGACACTCAGCAAGTGAGGAAAGATTTGAATTCATGTCTTTCGGAGTTCAAGTTCAACTCTCTATCCAATGTGTCACTTTGATTAACAAATATAAGATATATTAAATAAATAGTTAATAAATATACTATCCTTTGCGTGTGATTTTTTGTTGTTGTTGGTTTCTTTTTTTTGCTAAGGAAGATAAGTATAAGAAATTATGTTAATATATCCTGGACCTGTTCAGAAAATGAAAACTTGGCCAATAAGAATGCTAAGCTGCCTCCATGACAATCAAAAAATAATGGATTTTTAAAGAAAATTATTAGAAAAATGGTTTAGCAATGAGCAATCTTGGTCCTCAAAAACAAGTGATGAAACAAATTTATTTTCTCTTGAGAGAGAGATGGAAGAAGTTAGGGTTATAGATTGTTGCATATGCTGTCATTTTTGGTCTGTTTGCTCAGTTGTTTTTTCTGTGATTGGAGAATTCTATACAGAACAGGGCAGATCAAGAAGTGAGTCTAGTTTAAAAAATATGTAGCAGCTATAAAACTTAAAAGCAAGTTTTTGTTTTTCTTTTCTCATTCCTCTCTCCTCTCTCCTCCAGGGCTCAGGATATACTTATTGTAACTTGGATATGCTCAGTCTTAGAAGTTAAAGATACTGATTTGATTTTTTTAAGTCAGCATAATATCTTCTTGTTTCATTCTTCATTCTTGAAGAAGACCATGACATCAGAGAAGTGATGCCATGACATGCAAGTGAATTGGATTTGAGTGAGGGGATACTGTGATAAGTTACCAGCCTTATTTTTTCCTCCAAAGCCATGTGGGTACAGTTCTGAATGACTAGGAGATGTTTCTGGATATGAGGCAATCAGGGTTCAATGACTTGATCAAGGTCATTTAGCTAATCTGAGGTCATATTTGAATTCAGATGAATATCATATACAAAGAATACAAACAGTAAACAATCTGGTTTTCAGGGCTGGTCCTCTATCCAATTCGCCCCCCCCCCCCCGCAGTTGTCCCCAAAACTAGTTGAGATGTATTATGATATTTTACTATATACATTATTAATAAAGCAGTATCATGTCTCCATAATTGCCATATTCAGTGCAGAAAAGTTAGAGCTTTCTCCTTTTACTTGGAATTTGTTTTAAATCTACAGTGAGATGAAGCTCAGTTTCTCTCAAGCTCTTTTTAACATAGAAGGCATTTTTGATTGACCCCTGAAGTACTTTTGAGTCTAGGTCCTGGCTTCTCCATAATCATAAGCCATATTAGTAACATACCTCTAGAGTTCTGCCTCATTTTCACCCTGTTCCCATTACACATTTAAAATAAAATTATTATTTTTTTAGAGTTTTTTTTTTGGCAAGGCAAATGGGGTTAAGTGGCTTGGCCAAGGCCTTACAGCTAGGTAATTATTGTGTCTGAGGCCGGACTTGAACTCAGGTACTCCTGGCTCCAGGGCCGGTGCTCTATCCACTGCGCCACCTAGCCACCCTATAAAATCAAATTATTAATGATAAAATGATGATTATGTATGCCTCTGACATCTGATAGCAATGATTTTCATTCATATTTCCTTTCAGCAAACTTGACCAGAACTGCAGTGATTAGTGGGTACAGTTCTGAATGACTAGGAGATGGCTCTGGATATGAGGCAATCAGGGTTCAGTGACTTGCTCAAGGTCATTTAGTTAATCTGAGGTCATATTTGAATTAAGATGAATATCATATTCAAAGAATATAAACAGTAAGCAATCTGATAACTAGTAAACAAGGAGAGAAGGTACAATGAGTAGATATAGCCTGGTGATTGGCATGAGAAAAAGTGCAAGATTTTTCAGTAGGGTGGAGTGTCTATTTAAGACACAAAAATGTTTTTACGATGTTTTCTTTTTCACACACATTATAGTCAAATCTCCAACTTTCTCCCCACCCCCAACAAAAATGCTGTGAAATTTGGAAGTGCCATTTTTTGGCTTTTAAAATATCTATTTTTCTTCATATGTTCAAAACATTACATTTGTAAATTGTGGGAAAAAAGTCATCCCCAAATGCATTTCTTAGAGAATGACTTGCGTATAAAATATTAGAATTTCTTTTAGGGAGTAAAATAATTTTGTATTTTATTTGGATGTAAGTTTTTACCAGTAGTAAAATTATCTACTAACAATAGTAGATAATTTTGAATAAATAATATCATCTATTTCATCATTTGAACCTTCTAAATTTAAATGATGTTTTGTCATCACACAAAAAGCTTAGACCCAACACTAAAAATAAAATAAAGCAAAACAAGCAAAAACTAACTCTTTCATTCAAAATTTGCATTTAATTCTCCAAAGATAACCCCTTAAATATGATTTCACATATATATATATATATATTCATATGTTGATAATTCATCTCCCCCAAGACATTTTTGGACAACAGAGAGATCCATAAATTGTCTCTGAATGACACAGAACATTCTTCAAATTGCTTGGAAGGACATAATCACACACATACCAGAAAACAGGCATGGAGGTATCATTAAAAATGATAGTACTGGCAGAAAAGCATGGTCTGACATAGTCTCTGAGTTTTAAGGTATTAGGTACTGAGGTCCTCATATTTGATCAAAAGAGCTGCTCCCAACAGACCTCTTTGTGTTGTTCCTTGATCTCCTTCCATACTAACAGACAGTTGGTATTAAGGAGGTTAACAGATATCCTTAACCTTAAAAACCAGATTTCTTACTGTCTGTATTCATTTGAATATATTGGTTATTATAAAGTTATATTTATACTGAACCTTTTATTTAAAATAATGACAAGAATGTTGACTACCTTTTCCTAAATCAACATCCATCATCTGTGGAATGTATTCTCTCCTCATCTCATCCCCATCTTAGCTTCCTTCATATTTCAAGTTGTGCCTCTTCCTGTTCCCCCTGGTTATAAGCATCACTTCTAAAATCAGAAATCAAAACTCAGATATATTTTAAAAAGTGACTAAGTCAGAGATTATATCGAGAAGTTGAGCAGCAAGATCATGGACAGAGTAGATCTCACCTCTTCCCTCTTGGCCTCCCCCCACCCGCCAGTTCTAATTGTACCGCCCTCAGTTTACCTATGTCTTAGTCTTCTCTCTGGCAGCAATCATTATGGGGTAAAGTAATATATATTACCTGATACTTATATAACACTTTGAGATTTGTAATACAATTTATATAAATTATCTCATTTGATCAGGAATTACTATTGTGATTATACAGATAAGGCAACTAAAACTCTGAAAGACCAATTAATTTGACCATGGTCACATTACAAGGGATTCAAAATGTAGTTTCTCCTGATCCCAAATATGGTTCCCTTTTCATGATGCTTTGGTTATAGACTATTTTTATATTGTGTCCACAGCTTATATCTATATATCTATATCCATAAAGTGCTTTATTATGCTAAATTCATTTAGTCTTTACATCAACCCTTTCAGATGGTACAATTATTAGGTATGCATGATTATTAACTCCAGTTTTACAAATGAAGAATTGGAAGTTGAATTTTTTTCATGGAAAGGGAGAGGATGGTAGATAACATTGAAGCAGACGAGGAAGTACAAGACAATTTGAGTAAGGAGAGATGACTTCCAGTCAAGGGAATGAGTAATGCCTTCCTAAGAGGTGGCATGAATTGAGACTTGAAGGTCATCATCTGGCCAATGTTAGATTCTGGATAAAATCAAGATCGGTAGATTACTAACTCAGCACTCTAATCACTACGCCTTAATTACTCTCAATATAGTATGGAATAGGGCACAGGTGACACAGTCAATAAATCTAGTCTCAGATACTTGACACCTACTACTTGGGTAACCCTGGGCCAGTCAATTTGCCACATCACCTCACAAAATACCCAAACCTTACTATAGAATATAGTAATAATATTAACTCACATTGCCAAATTTCATGGAATCATTTTA
This sequence comes from Macrotis lagotis, assembly GCF_037893015.1. NCBI lineage: Eukaryota > Metazoa > Chordata > Mammalia > Peramelemorphia > Peramelidae > Macrotis > Macrotis lagotis. The sequence continues at coordinate 72,495,902 of NC_133663.1, read as the reverse complement.
TTATAATCTCATAAGATGATGACAAAGGAACTAAACAAGATACAAAAAATGATTTAAAAATCAGACAGTTTATTTCACTTTGAGCAGATACCAAAGAATAAAATAAAATAAGAACTGTTCTAGTTCTGCACTGATCCCTGTGTAGACAAGTCCAAGTGGTTAGATAATTACTTTTCTAAGTATAGTGGCAGAGCACAATAAATTCTAGAAATTAACTTATATTTATTGTTTGGAACCCACATGGAAAGTAAGAAGATCTGGTGAGTCAAGGAGTGTAATTGTTCCACAATTATAGTGATATGAATGACAGCTATTTATAATTTGTCATTTCTAATAGAAATCTAAAGCTTATCCTGTTAAATCTTAGGCTAAATACAAGGAAAATAACTTGCTATTCTTGAGACAAAATACATTCTGTTTGTGTGACTAGACAGTGATTTCAAAGGAATTTGTATCCAAATCTACTTTTAGTAACATCACATTATTATAAAGTATTATACTGTTTATTCGCTTACTTGCTCATCACAGAAAACAGAATCCAAGAAAATGTACCATGTACTCCAATTTCTGAATTCTTTCCCTCCTATTTTCTCTTTGAGGAGGTAAGAAAAAACATTACTCATTATAAATAAATAGAATCAGACAAAACAAATTCCCACATTAGTCATGATATAAATTTGTATACATATGTATGTATGTGTGTGTACACACACATTCTTCAATCTGCACTCTGAAACCTTCACCTCTCTAATTGGAGGTGATAATATGCTTCTTTATGACTCCTCTGGAAGCATGGTTTGTCTTTGTCTTGAACAGAGTTCTTAAGTTTTCAACATTTTTTGTCTTTATGGTATCATTGTTATTATACAAATTGTTCTCTTGATTCTATTCATTTCATTTTGTGTCACTTTATGCTTTCCCATATTTCTCTGAAACTTCCCCTTTCAACATTTCTTATAGCAAAATAGTATTATATTTTATTTATATATTTAAAATTATATATATAAATATATAAAATATCATAAGTTGTTCTCTAATTTCCCATTGTTGGGCACCCCTTCAGTTGCCATAATAAAATGAACTCCTATAAACATTTTTGTATATATGATCCAAGTTATTAATATAGTAACTAATAGTTATTATTAATCAATATTATTAACATATTTCATTTTTATCTTATAGCATGCCAGAGCATTGAATATGCAATCTGAGGATCCACTGATGTTTTTATGGAGTTTGTTGATATCCTCCATTATGTAATATGATGTATTCAAATCATAGGATATTACAACTAGAAGGAACCATAGAGATTTAGCTCAACCATTTCATTTTATAGATAAAGAAACTGAGAGAGAGAGGGAAAGAGGTCATAAAGCTAGGTGGATGGCAATTAGGACCAAAACACACCTTTCCCCAAAAGAAATTCCTTCACCCACCTTCTACACTACGAGAAATCTTCACAATTAGCAATTGGATTAATGTTTTTATGTATCCAGAAGTCTGTTGTTAAAATATAAATATCAGTCACGTGTGGTGATATAGATACCAATTACTGAGATCTCTTGAACTTGGGATTTCTGGGCTAAAACTGAAGTTCCAAATGAACTTCCTTCAGAACATCCAGATGAAGTTCCTTCAGCATAAATATTGTGATAGTTGGAAACAGGGAGTTGCCATGTTGTCTAAGGAGGGGAAAACCAGCTCAGGCCAGAAAAGCCAGCAAGTCTGAAGTCTATACCATAGAGTATAGACAAAGATATATAATATTAAATATTTGTACATTCATTTATTCCACCTTTGTAGAGTAAAGATAAGCAAAGGGCAATCAGGTCTCTGAGTCTATAGAGTTTTGCAACATTCTGTAGAAGACTAAAAAGGTTGAAAAGGGTTGTCCCCTATCTTTTTTGCCTCTTCTTAAAAAAGATTGGCTATTTTATTTTTACTGCATTTTTTTTTCTGGAATTAATGGAATCACCCTGTTAATGGTGGGGTTGGGCCTTTGAGTAACACTTGTTCTTTAACACAGATAATTGCTCATTATCAGACACTGATATTTCATTTAGTTTACCTAATCATCAGTTTACCTTTTGTTGAAGTAATGAAAATAATACTCAATAAATTTTATTTATTCAATGTTTTAATACCTATTAAAATATCTACATTTTAAATCTAATGCAGTAATCTTGTGGGGGACTTAATCTATATTTCATTGACAATAGAGAACTCTGTCTACCAATTTATACTGTCACTTATTCTACATTTTATATTCTTGGAGAGTTGTGTAGAAGCACTGAGACCTAAGAAACCTTCTCAGGATCACACAGCCAGAATATAAAAGAGGCAAAACTTGTACTCAAATCTTCTAGTTTTAAGGCTGCCTTATTATTCACTATCAAGGGTTTTTACCTGGGAGTCTGTTAACTTTAAAAATTAATAATTGTATTTCAATATAGTTGATTTGAATTCATGAATTGATTTCATTAATCCCATGAACTTAATTTTATATACTTAAACCATTCTTCTGAAAAAGGAGTTTATAGGTTTCACTAGACTGACAAAGGATCCAGGCTACAAAAAAAAGATAACCCTTGACTATTCCATGATTCCTCTCTTTAAATCTTTACCAGCAGGGGTATCCCATTGCTATACAAACTAAAGTCTGCTTTTGAAATCCAAAGTAAGTAGTCATATTCAGGGCATAGACAAATATAATACTGAATATTTGTACATTCATTTATTCTAGTTTAGTAGAGTAATAAGCATAGGACTATAATGGGGATTTCTTAGTAGTTAGGTCCGTGAGCTATAGAATTTCAAAACTTTCTGTAGAAAAATTGATATGATTGCCACCCCATCTTTTTTGTTTCATCTAAAAAGGACTGAATATTTTATTTTACTGAAATTAATGGAGTCACCCAGACCTCACCATGTTGTAACCTTCATAGAAGCACCCCGGGAGAATGATGAGGGATTTGACTATAGAGTTGTTGAACATTAAAGAGAAAAGCATAACACACCAGGTTACATGTTGACCAGTTTAGCAATTTTTCATAGTGATTTATATTCCCCTTGGAAGCAATTGATGGTATTTTCCCTTTGAATTGTTCTTGAGAAAAGACAAATGGATCATTAAGTCAATTAGCAACTTATTAAAGCACCTATGATGCATCTGACACCGCTCATAAAGAAAAAGTTTAAAAAATCCTTTCCTCAAGAAGTTTACATTATAATGGAACAGAAAACTTGCATGTATATGTGTATACATATATGAATAATATAATTTGAGCAAATAGTATTTCCTGAAATTGATGCTGACAGCATAATCCTCTCAAATTTCTGCTTACAAACTTTTATATATTCTATTACCAGAAACCATATGCAATGATGTAAAGCTATCCGTCTAGTTAAATAATACACAGTTAGATTCTGTGCAGTGTTGGCTATGTGTCTTGACAGCCCATTAAATAGGAGATTTAAAAGGAACCAATAGGTCAAGTATTCTCATCACAAAAACAGATAAAATATCTTTCTTTTTTCCAATACACCAGAACACCTTAGTCCTGGTGAGAAGGGAGAGATTCTTAATCTCCGGTTAAGAACTTCTGAATTCAATGATCGAAAATTTTAGCTCACAGTTCAAATACATATGCTCCTGAAGTACCAGCCTTAATGATTTTTGAAAAATTCCAATTTTTAGTATATAGGAGTTGAGAACCAACCTAAAGAGTACTGATGAGGTGCATGGTAGATAAGAGCAGGATCCTTACATTTGGTAAACAAAGCATGAAGTGTTTGATCAAAAAAAAATGAACCAGTCATAAATCAAGTGTAAGGGATAGGCTATTTACATGTTCCATTGTGATGTCCAGAGGGAGGTCCCTAAAACATAGGGTGAGCCATCCTCCACACCCTTCTCTGACAAACTTGAGGGAGAACATGGATAGGAGCCATGAGTAAGACGGCAGAAGTCGGTGGGTTATGATCCATGCCAATGGAGGGCATAATAATAACAGTAACAACAACAATACTAATAACATAACTCCTATTATATTCAAGGTACTATGACTATCATCTCATCTGATCCTTAACAAGCCTAGGAGGTAGTTGCTGTCAACATTCTCATTTCATAAAGGGAAGGTTAAGTCACTTTCTTAGGATCACCCAGCCAGTGAGTATCTGATGTATAATCAGAATTGAGGTCTCCAAGTCTAGTATTCCACTGTGTTGCTTATGTAGGGCAAAAATGTACCTATGAGAAGTAACATCTCAGGGTTGAAATCTTGGAAATGTATTCTTAACTTTGGAAAGACGGCTCTTTAGTGTATTCCCTTCTAATGCAGTCATATACAAAGGGTAATTAAACTTGATCTTTTATATACCTGTGATTGTGTGATGGGACAGATGACAACTGCAAAAAATATTTTTCTTCTTCCTTCCCTGTTGATCGCTATCATCAAACACTAATAGCAACTAAGAAATGCCCTTTCTCTTCCTGACTATTATTTTTTCCAGTTGCATCTCTCCAACTCCCCTTGAACTGCCTTTTTTGTGGATTCCTGTTTTTTTGATTCTTTCCTATTTGGCCAAAGAACTCTCTGCATGATGAGTTGTTGTGGGAGTCTGTTCTAATCATCAGGAGTGACGATCTCTTGGAAAAGTGAGTATATTTTCTGCTCCTCCATTTGAATAACTGTCACAGAATTTCTTAATATGAGACCCCTGGTGTCAGGACTGCTGTTGAAGAGGAAGCTGCATGGTGTTGCTTCTTCTTTCTATCCTTCACATAATGATATGATGGGGTGAATGGAGAAGAAGTTCACATTTGATACCATGCTGAATATCCTGTGGGTACCACTGATCCCAGTATGAATCAAAACTTTTTTTCCTTTTGCAAATTAAAAGTGCAGCCTTAAAAAAGTGGTTAAAACCTTAAAGTGTTGGCGCTTCAGTATTTGCTTTCCCTCCTGCTGTGAAAGACCAAACACTGTAGGCCAGCTGCTATTTCCTCTCTAATGTTGAAGATCCCAATCTCACGTAACAGTTGCTGTGGTTTCCTTTGGTTGTGCCTCTGGTCCAATTGCACATTTTTGGCTCTGATTTTCCTGAGAACTATTTTTGAAGACAATCTTTATCCAGAGCAGGTTGTAAGTGTGATAAGAGTAATCCAAGAAGTCATTTCTACTAAAACGTTACCCTATTATGCCATTTATTTTCCCTGGGCAAGTTATGAAATATTAAAAAAAGTGAAATAAGTATGGGATCATATATTTAGAGTTGAAAAGGATCTGAGTTTAACCACCCTCATTTTATAGTTGAGGAAACTGAGGTCTAGGGAAATTAAAAGAGCAGGCTGAGGTTCTCCTTTAAATGTCACAGACAAGCTTTGAACTCAAGGCTACTGATCCCAAATCCAACCCTCTGTTTACTGCCCCTTACTGTTTCTCTGTACTGTTTACTGACCCGAACTGATGGCTGATAAGGTGACCTTGATAAGAACAATTTTCTCAGGACAGAGATTCAGGAAAATATCTTGAAATGCCCTTCTCCTTGCTTGGCTAAGTAACATGTGTAGTTTTACATAGATTCACTTAGTAGACATTGACTGAGAGCACACATTTCTGATAATGTATTTTGTCTAATGGACCACTGAAGGTCTTTCCAAGAGGTTAACAGCTATTTGTTAAGGGCAATGATGTTAATATGTGATATTGTTTGGATGAGGTTAGGAGGACCATCAATAGCACAAACCAGAATGTGGGGGTTAAGAGCGTGTTATCTGAAAAATCAAATGGATTTTTCAATCTGCATGGAAAAAAGAAATTAACAAAGAAAAAATATTAAAGGTGAGGTGTATTAAGCAAAGAGAAGAGTTAGACTGTCATAGCTTTCAAGAAGTTTATCTTCTAATTGGAGAAGTCAAAGCGTAAAAGGAAAATTATTTAGATACAAAGGTCCACTGAACCTAAGGGAGTAGGAGTGATGGTCATATGAAAAGGTCTAGGAGTCTTTAGGATACCTCGGTAGATGAGATGATAGTGTTGAGGCCAATGGGGCAGGGCAAATGGCAAGGCCCAGAAGTCCTTCAGACACAGTATGGGGGAAGATGGTAAGGTCTGGTGGTTCTCCAGTCCACTGGAAGAAACACAAATGGTGATTCCCATTCATCCAAGCCCCATGAGCAGAGATAAAACATGGAAGAAACATACAGGAGATTTGTTGCCCCCCACCCCATTTTTAGGGTATCTAGATAGTATAGAGGAGAGAGTACTAGGTCTGGAGTCAGAAAGACCTGAATTCAAATATGACTTCATATATTATTAGCCACGTAAACCTGGACAAATTAATTACCCTCTTTTTGCCTCAATTTCCACAAGTGTAAAATGGGATAATAATGGCCCTTTTTGAAAGGACAAAACATCACCTCTCAGGGTTGTTAGGAGGGTCAAATGAGATGATATTTGATTTTGTGGGGTTTTTTGCAAGGCAGTAGGGTTAAGTGACTTGCCCAAGGTCACACAGCTAGGTAATTATTAAGTGTCTGAGGCCGGATTTGAACTTAGGTACTCTTGACTCCAGGGCCGGTGCTCTATCCAGTGCTCCACCTAGCGGCCCCCAAATATAATATTTGGAAAGAGATTAGGAATACAGAGGGTGTTTATTCCATTCTCTCTTTTTTTGTAGCTCAATTAGCCTACTCCATTGGGGCTAGTTGAAAAGAAACTCGTCATTAACCCTTGGAAGAGTCTTCCAGTTTGCCATGTCCCTCAAAGATTCTAGGCTTTAAAGTTTTGAAGTCCCTCTTAATACAATCTAGGAAGAATGTTGCAGTAACATTTCATAAGGGCAATTAATCTGACCCTGAATTTTTAGAAATCCTAGATAAATATTTTTCTGCCCACAGTCACTTCAAATGAACAAAACAGCCACAAACAGCTTTCAAAGGTGGAACTTTAGTATCAGGAACTTCCTGGAAAATCAACTTCTTGGTTTGAAGAAAAATTAATTGCAGTTGACCCCAGTTTGATACAAAACTTGTGTTTTGACTGACTCTGGTATTAAAGAAAATGAAAAAAAGAATTATAAAAAAGATGTTATTCATCAATTTGGATCCTTGGTTTCTTTATGATCCAGCTCAAGTCCCCCAAGAGGCCTTCTCTTATTGTTCCCCAATTGTAAGTGCTCTTTTCCTCACAGATTACTTCATTTTGTATATATATTTTTGATCAGTCATTTGTGTATCCTTTTATGAATTTGCTTATTTATATACTTGTTATTTCCCCTCCCTGAATAATTCCTCCCTCTCATTTTTGTCTTTGTGTCTTATGATGCTTGGTACAAAATAGAAACTTATAAAATTGAATCTAATAATATGCAATAGGATTTAATAATTTAGTCTAATATAAAATTGGACTCAATGAATTTAGTGTCTCACAGAGAAATGAGATGTGAGGTTGAACAGAAGAGTAGACTTCTTTTCCCTTTCCTATAGCTTAATTTTCAGAAAAAATTCCATGGAAGGTGAAGTATTTTTTTTTGAGATACTGATCCATTCCCTCATCTTTTAAAGGCACTAATCCTTTTTTTTTTTTTTTTGCTTCAGATCTCTCACAAAAGGAGGCAACATTTTGCCCAGCTGTTTCATTCTCTTTGCTTGAATAACCATTCTCATCTAGTTCTCTAGCTTCATACTCTGCTTATGATCTAGCTTTGGGTAAACCAACTTTGACAGCTTGCTTCCTCTTTGCCTAGTCATGCCGTGGGATGTCTTTATCCTCTCTAGGTACCTCTTGCCAGGTTTGACACCTGATTGTGAGGCCAAGATGAACAACCACAAAGTCTCTAATCCAACAGTGAACCCTGTCCACACTTTAGAATTTAAGAATAAAAAAGGAATTATTTATAGCAGATGCCAGTATGGTCCGTAGAATTTCCAGAGAAAGGATTTTCTTACCGATCCTGTCTCTTTTTTTAAACAATATTTTATTTTTCTTCAATTAAAGCTTAAGAGAGTTTTTAACATTCATTTAAAAATTATTTGAATTCCAAAATTTTTTCCTTTCCATTTTTCCCTCTCCCTTCCCTGAGATAATGAGCAATTTAATTTAGGTTAAATATGTTCAATCATGTAAAACTTATTACCATATTAGTCAGATTGTAAAAGCAGACAGATCCAAAAGGAAAAAAAAAACACAAAAAAGTAAAGTGAAAAAGAGCATGCTTCAATCTGAATTCATATTCTATCAGTTCTTTCTCTGGAGGTGGATAACAATTATCATCATGGGTCCTTTAGAATTGTCTTGTATCATTTTATTGTTGATAATAGCTAAGTCATTCACAATTGCTCATTGAACAGTATTGCTGTTATTATGAATAATGTTCTCCTGGTTCTGCTCACTTCACTTTTCATCAGTTTGTGCAAGTCTAGATTTTTTCTGTAATCAGCCTATTCATCATTTCTTATGATATAGTAATATTCCATTATAATCACATACCACAACTTGTTCATCCATTCCCCAATTGATGAGTATTCTCTAAATTTCTAATTCTTTGTCATCCCAAAAGAACTCATTTTCCCTTTTTTTGGGATACAGACCTAATAGAGATTTATAGCCCAGTTTTCTAGACCATTGAGCATAGTTCTGAATTGCTCTACAGATAGGTTAGATCAGTTCACAACTCTATCAACAATGCATTAATGTCTCAGTTTTCCCATTATTCTTCCAACAAATATCATTTTTCTTTTATGTCAAATTGACCAATCTGTTAGGTGTGAGGTAATACCTCAGAGTTGCTTTAATTTGTCCATGAGAATCATCTAATGCTATGTTTTGGAATAATTTTAGTGTTGTACAATTCTAGGGAAGTTTGGAAAACTAATATGGGTTAACAAGGAAAAACATTTTAAGGTCTTGAATGAATCTGACCCTTCTAGTTAGTGATGGATCCAAAATATTCTATCTACAATAAAAGTCTTACCATATTAGTTTCATCCTAAAAGTCCTTCATTAGTTCCCTTTGTGAGAGGGACAAAATATAAACAACTCAGATGAACATGGAAAGCCCTTTATCAACTGGATCCATTTTCTTTTTCAAGGCTCATTTCACCTTGTTTCCCTTCATATATTTTACAACCTAGTTAAACTTGGTCTCAGAATTCTACCATTCATCCTCCATATTTGAAATATGTTCCTAACTCTTTTCCATGTCTGAGAATCCCTAGCTTCCTCAAAGTTCAGCTCATGTACTACCTCCTAGGCTTTTCTTGATCCCTAGTTGTTAATGCCCATTCTTCCCTCCTCAAATTATCATGTATGTACTTATCTTTTTATATGTTGCATCCCTCCAGGAGAATATAAACCTCATGAAGGAAGCGATTATTATTTTGTCTTTTTAAGATCAGTATATTGCACATAGAAGATGCTTAATTATAACTTGTTAGATTGGATTCAGGTCCCCAGTATGGAAATGCATTATTTTTAAATGAGGATACTCTATTTTTTTTGTTTTTCTTTTATTCTCTAAGAGGACCCATGACATCAAGGAGGTGATGCCATGACATGCAAGTGAATTCGATTTAAAGTGAAATAAATGCTGATATTTTAACTACTAGATGATTCAGTAGATAGAACGCTATCCTCAGGGTCAGCATAACCTGCTTCAGTGTAAATAACTGTATGAACTTGGAAAAGTCACTTCAACTACTTTGTACCTCAGCTTCTTCATCTGAAAAATTGGTTGATCGGTGGTTTTTAAGATCCATCACTTACTATTTGATCCTACAAACCTTCTTTCTATAAATTAATATTACGGTAAGATTGACGTTTCTTTTTTTTAAGTTTTTAAGCTGTCTCTGAACTATACTTGTATGTAAGAATTCATTAAAATATAAAGACTTTTTCCTATGGAAAAAGAGATCAATTTTTAGCAAAGCTCAGTGCTATTATAAGGCAGAACAGGATAGAAGACGTATTCAATGGCTGAGGGTAAGGGGGAAGAGTCTTCGGAGGTCAGCAAAGCAGGTAAATGAAAAAGGGAAACTGAACTGGATTCACCCTCTGTAAAAACCACTCTGGCTGGAAATTCACTGCTTATGTGGAAGAACAAGGTGTTGTTTGACTTCACTTGGCCAGACCCCAGCATCTTCAGGAGCACCAAATCGAAGTGGCTTGATTATTTACTCATTTGAGACACCCCCTTTCATGACTTAAATTGAATAAACCCCAGAACAGAATGAGTCAACATTTTGCCTACCACAGCTACCTGACTGTGGCATGCCTAGTTGAGACTGACAAAAATAAACAAATGCACCAAATGAGGAACATAATCCCAGGGACCATATTAGTAAACCATTTGTACAGATGATGTTTGTCTGGAAAACAGGTGAGAACAGGATGATTGGTCCTCTTCTATAGGGGGAACAGTTGTCTCAGTAAGATGTACCAGCTAGGAATACATTGATTAATTAATGGTGCGTTGTTTATATCCAATATCCATTTATTTCCTTGCAATTTTTCCCTTTGGCATTGCTTGCTTCAGGTAAAGATCGGCATGTTTGTCCCCGGGTTCTTCTGAGTTCACAGAATCCAAATTTGAGACCTGGAAGGGACCTCAGAGTCATATAATTCTATTTCCTCATTTTTCAAAGGAGAAAATCATAGCTAGGGAGAAGTACTCTTAAGGTTACCATGGTAGTAAGGAGTTCATAAGTGTTAAGTGAGCTCTGACTGGCAAGTAAAACTTTCTTCCCTTCAGGCAATTATTTTCTATTACGTTTCTATAAATCTGGAGAAATTTCTATTGATGATAGGCTATATTTCTGTATGATGTATTTTATAAAGTACTGGAGATATAGTGACAAAAGGGAAACAGCTCTTGCCCTCAAGGAGCTTATATTCTGTTAGAAAAGGACAAGCATATGAATAAATAAATGGAAGAAGGCTTCATAAATGTTGCCCACTGATTAAAAATGCATAAAAATCAAGTCCACAAGAGAGACAGAACTCTAACAACTGTTGGTGTGTGCGGGGGTTGGGTTTATGGTTCCATGGAAAAGGAACAATACCTATCTCTATCAAGATCTTTCAAATCTTAATGAATCATTTGTAAAACATTCATTTACAATGATTTTAACAGTCAAGAAATTTCCTAAGTGAAACCTTATCAAGCAAGAATTTTTGGAATGTTACCCAGGTTCCCAACTCCAGAGTCTGACTTGATTTTTCTTTCTCCTTTACCTCTCATAACCAAGTGGTTGTCAAGTCTCTTTGTTTCTCCCTTTATAGCACCTTTTGCATCTGTCTCCTTTCCACTGATATATCCCCTCTCCCTTCCCCACCACCTCCCAAATGAGTTCTTTATCATAACTTGTCTGGAGCCTAGACTGATCATTCTCCACCTCTCTCCAGACCAACCCATCCCCCACAGAGCTACAAAAATTATTTATCTAAGCTTCAGGCTGTCCATGTGGCTTTCCTATCAGTAAACTCTAGTTACTCCCTGTTACCTCTAGGATCAAATATAAATTCCACTTCGTGGCATATGAAGCCCTTTCCAATGCCCCAAAACTATTTGTCCAACATTATTACAAAGGATTATTTGCCATATGCACTTTTTGGTAGAGCCAAATTGGTCTTCTTCATTTTCATACACAACATTTCATTTCCCATTTTCATGCCTTTTTTTTGCTCTCTATTCCCTTCTTAGAACCTACAGTTTCCTTTAAGCATCACTCAAGCATTCTTTTTTTACAAGAAACCTTTTCTGATCCTCCTCTCTCCTCCCCAGTTGCCAGTTCTCTCTGAAAATGACCTTGTATTCATTTTACTTATGCATTTTATATGCACTCTTTGTCTTCCCTTTCTAGGTGCTTTCACTTCTTTTTGCTTATCCCCAGCACACTGCACAGTTTCTAGAATATAATGGATGCTAAAGAAATTCTTGCTAGTTGATAATATCATTTGCTAAAATTTAAAAAGTTAAAAAAAGACTTTTATTTGGTTTTAACCTGTCAAAATTTGAAGCAAATGTTTTCCCTATTGTATCATTCTTTCCTCTTTTATGATGTCCACCTCTAGTTTTCCATTTGAAAACAGAAAAAAAAAATCCATGCAAGTAAGATCTGGTAGTAAAAGGGCCTAGGAGAGAGTCTAGAGAAGAAGCAAGACTAGTCTTTCCCTTAGCGTTTTCTTCCTTTAGGCAGGGAAAGGAACCCCATTTATTCCTTAAAAGCAGGACTATGATAAGATGCATCTTCTTCATTTCCCTCAAGGCAAACAATAGCTTCTCTAAGGTCTAGAGTCTGAAAGATATCATTTAGAGTCTTGACCAACAGGAAGGCACATTCCCAGCATGTTACTCATGTCCTGTCCTGTTACCCTGAAGCCTGAATTGGCTTTGACATTCTACACGTCTGCCTAGCAGCAACATCTGGGACTCCAAACCAAAGATGGAAATGAAACTCTCCTTCACAAAGCATGAAGCAATGAAATGAAAATGAAAAGTCATGACCCCCCCACCCCCACCCCTGCAAGAATACTCCACATCCAGGACTGTTTACCTCCTTGACAAAATCATGGGCTTTGAAGTATCTGAGGATACCATCATCAGTCACTGAAGACTACCCCACTCTGCTGGCATAGTGGCCCTCAGTGGTAGTTGTTAAATTCATCTCCTGATTCATTAGGGATCTGACTCAGAGTACAAGTCTCAGAAAAAAGACAAAAAACAGGAGGCAGCTAGGTAGCACAGTGGGTAGGGCACTGGCCCTAGAGTTAGGAAGATCTGAGTTCAAACCCGGCCTCAGACACTTAATAATTACCTAGCTGCGTGACCTTGGGCAAGTCACTTAAAACAGAAAAGAAAAATGTCATGGATAAAATTTTTTAAAAAGGAAAAATTTCCCCCACCCAATGTACCAGGTATCATATTACTTTATTATCAAAGTAAAAGTTCTTGCTTGATAAGAACATTTAGCTTATAAATTATTGTTTCTAGGTAGCTTTACAAATATTCATTTAGATTTCAAAGACCTTGATGGGAATAGGTATTGTTTCAGTTTTATGGGTATGGAGGCTGTTCTATGTAGAAATGAAGTGACAGCTCTAATTTCTATTAAAAAAATAATGGATTTTCCTGGAAGGCAGGAATTTTTGCTTACCAGTTATACCTTGCAATAAATAATTCATGTTGTTTTCTTTTACGGTAAAAGATCAGTCTTATATAGAGCTGATTATCTTTGTGATTAGACCAAAAGGACTCTCCTTTTCCACCCAAATTTAACCTCTACTATAACTGTCTGAAATTATATTCATTTCCTTGGCTTAACAAGTATTTTTTTTATTATCAGGTGTATTAGTTTCATTCTGGATTTACAGAATCTCAGAATTGAAAGAGATTTCCAGTTTCATTCATATGGGAAAATGAGAATCCTTTTTATAACATAAGTGACCAACGATTATCTAGCCTTTGTCTAGAGATTTCTACTGAGAAAAAAGTCTCTATTGCCTAAATATACCTTAAAATAATCATAATTGTTAGGAATTTTCTTTTCTTTATATGAGATTTACAGTTTTCTCTTTGCAGTTTCAATGACTACTCCTACTTTGAACCTCTGGCTCCAAACAAAAGAAACCTAAGCCCTATTCCCAGTCAGATGCTTAAAAACAGCATTTTTAAAATTGCTGTCTAAAATCTACAGTCTTCTTTAAGAAACTTAGATCACTCCATTAGGCTACAGGATCAAGAGAGACAATGTGACACCCTGATCACAATAGCAAGAAGCTTGATCAATGTTCCCAAGATGCTAGTTGGGATCATATCTCACTTTTGTGTAGAACTTTAAGGTTTATCAAGCATTTTGTTCACCTAAAACTGTTATGTAGGTAGTAGAACTATTATTCTTATTCCTGTTCTTATAAATGAGGAAACTTAAGCTCAGAGAGGTTATTGTGATTTATCCATGGTCAGTTAGTAAATGTCAGATCCAATAAATGTCAGTCAGATCTCTTGATTTGAGACCTCTTACCTTCTCTGTGTTTCACAAAATAAGGGCTGCAGCTAATAGGGTTTAATGAGTTTTATTTAATTGAATAGATCTGACATATGATAGAATCATATGTTTCTACTCTGGCCAGAAAATTCCTAGTTCTTTTTTATTTTTTTTTAGTCAACATTGGGTGGAAATCCATGATAATTGCAATCTGGCTGAACTAACTTTCTGTGTGACCATGGGTTAAGCTACTGCTCTATAAGCCTCAATTTACTCATCTGAGAAATAACAGGGTTGGATTAGATGATCCCTTGGGTCTCTCACAGTTGTAACATTCTCTGGCTTCATGATTTTTTTTAAATCTATTTGGTCTGATTGTTGTACAACACTAGTCTCTTTTCAACTTCTGTTTCCCTGCATTTATCCCACGGTCATGCTTCACTCTCTAAAACTCTCTATCTTCTATGCTCTTAGAAACATTTACCGGAGGCCCCATTTTCAATGGTCCATATGGCAGCTGTAACATGTCTTCACCAGGCGGCCTCTTGACTAGGATGGTGGAATGACCGGTTGTTTATGACTTATTCCTGCCATTAAATTTTAATGTCAAGTCTTCTGTTATGCTTCTTTAATACACTTTCATATAAAATTATGCTTCCTTTGTTCCAGGAAGTTCTAGTTGCTCACTAACTTCATATTAGGGGAGGAAAGGAAGGATGTTTCTCTGGTGAATATATATCACTTGGCTCCTATCCAAGAAAGAAATTCAGAGCTACGAAAATAAAATTCAGCTTTTAGAATAAGTTCACTTTACCAGAGGCAGGAAAGGTAAAAGCATTTATTTAGAACAGAAATGGAAATTTAAAATATTAGAAACATATAATATACAAATAAGTAACCATGAATTCTGATGTCTCCTACTTGTAAAAGACTTTCTGATGTGAGAGACTTTAGGAAGTCTCTCCCTCTCTGTCTCTGTCTCTGTCTGTCTCTGTCTATCTTTCTGTCTCTGTCTGTCTCTCTCTCACACACACACACACAGAGGATGTGTTTAATAATGGTCTGTTGAATTAAATTGATAATCATCCCACTATTCTTTTTCTTAACACTCAAGTAGCAAATTAAAATATCAAGTACAGAATAGTTTTAATCCTAACTCATAGCTACTGTAGAATATATATATAAAGGATTCACAGTAGTCAATGAACAATCAACACATTTCTTTCCCCTCTCACTGAGTCTCACTCTCCTTAGAGTTCTAAAGTCTACCAGAACCATAATATCGCTCCATAGCCAATGATCAATCAATACAATTTTTTGCCTTCTTCACTGAGTTTCATTATGCTTAGGGTTCTAAAGTCCACCAGAATCATAGCACCACTCCATGGCTTTAAGTCCCTTTGAAGGGAGTTACTATTGAAGCACCCCCTCTTTCTTCTCTCTACTTTCTAGTGATTCTATGTTACCCCAGAGATCCTTAGAAGCATTTAGACTTTATGGTATTACCCTGTGGTTTAGATTGACCTCAGAGGGAAAAGGAACTTTTTCTCCACTGTAGAATGAAGGGGTTTACTGTACTAGACTCTCTTCCGTCTTTAAATTTATTATTTAATCTTGAGATTGCTAGGCAGGCAAACAAACTTCTGACATTCCTCTTTTTAGCACAGGATCTGAAAGTCTAAACTTCATGGAAGAAAAAAGGAACTAGGAATGGTTTGGGACTCAGCTCCCCAAAATCTCCAAAATCCTAACTTCACCCAAACACTCATCTAGACTTATAGTACTACCCCATGGAAACCCTTGGAAATACTAGACAGGCAATGAATACCCCTCCTACTGAATGGACAATTATAAAACTATAGATTTTTTGATTAACATATGTGGCTTAGTCTTCTTTTTTGGAATAATATTTGAGATTGTCTTCTTTCTCCAAAATGCTGGTGCTACCTAAGAAATCCATTCCCCTAGTTTTGAGCGAAGATCATATGCTTGGCTGTCTATTTTTTTTTATTTAGTTTTTTTTTTTTTTTAACAAGGCAATGGGGTTAAGTGACTAGGTAATTATTTAGTGTTTGAGGTCAAATTTGAATTCGGGTTCTCCTGACTCCAGGGCTGGTGCTCTATCCACTGTGCCACCTAGCGGCCCCCTTGACTCTCTTTTTATCTCCTTCTACAAGACTGACACTTTCCAAGAAGTCCCCCTTTTTCCTTATTTTTTTTAAAATCCCCCTTTGTATTAGAAGATTCTATAACGAAAACTTAGATCACTAGGGAGTCATCCTCCTACATTCATGCTGCTTGAAGAATCTTTTCTCACTAGAAATCTTGCAATCAGAAATCTCCAATCCTTTATTTAGGAGTTTAATATTCCTCAGCTCTTGGTTGCATGGTTTAGAGAAACCATGCCTACCCTCAGCCACTGTCGCGCTAAAGGTGGGGTTGGGAATTTAGGGTCTGGAATGCTTTTCTAAAACTTTGTGGGCAAGAAGACAGACCTGGCTCCCATATGCCTCTGTCTCAAGGCAGTTGTTAATGGCTTCCTTCCCTCTTCCACCTTCATCTGCCAAAGATTTGCTGTGCTATTCTATGGTCTGTTCTCCAAAAAGGAAAAAAAAGAGAAACATTATGAAAAGGAAAAGACTTAAAGGTTCAAGTCTGCAATTAAAATTTTTCTTTTATTAGGTAGCACAAAAATGATTGATCTCCCCTAATAAATTATACTTCATTATGCCAAGTCAATCATTCAATTACTGAACCTAATTCTATGGGAGGTGCCAAGTGCTATGTTCATATTATTCATAAGATACAATCAGGTTAATTTAGGAATCTGCTCTCCTAACTATCTCTCTACTCCTAAAACAATCAACATGCATCGCAGTCTTAGTACCTTATCGGAATTCAAAACCTTCATCTAACTCATAAGAAATGTGGTCCCCAATCCAATGAATTGCACTACAACACACTGGCAAATGTAGTGCAATGCCTATTACATCTGTTTACTATAATTATCTGTATGTCATTCATTCACTCATGAAATTTCAAGTCTTTCAAAACAAAGATCATGTTTTATTTAATCTTTCTATTTTTTCAAGGGCTTTGTACTTAAGTATTACACCACATTGAATTTACATATGATCTATAGGTAATGATGATGAAATTTATCTGTGTAGTTAGATAATGCTTTTGTGACAGTCTTATCATTAGAAAGAAGAGTGGAAAGCTTATTTCTTGAAGACAGGTGACAGTTTTTTTTTCAGTCTCTAATTACAGACCAAAAATCCCAATCTTTCTTAGTATTTTAGAAACCACTTAGAAAGATGCCTGGGAGAAATAGTAGGTGCTTAATAAATCCTTATTGACAGACCATTTAATTATATCACCTATCCTTTCAATGAATTTCTTTGCTTTTCCTCTTCTCATATTCTTGTGCATATTTCTATTAAAAACCAAATTTATCAGATTAATGAAGGTGATAATTAGAAAAGGATCTTCTTTGCATAATAGGATTCATTACAAGATTACTTAGCTCAAATATTTATTTGCTATGAGATTTAATTATTAGAAATTAGACTTACAAACAAGTTTTCAGAAGCAACTATTGTATAAAGCAAGACATGTCTATATTGTTGTTGCTGCTATTTAGTCATTTCAGTCATGTCCAACTCTGTGATATCATTTGGGATTTTCCTGGCAAAGATACTGGAGTGGTTTTACATTTTCTTCTTCAGTTCATTTTATAGACGAGGAACTGAGGCAAACATGTTGAATGACTTGTCCAGGGTCACTTAGCTGTAAATGTTTGAGGTCAAATTTGAACTCAAGAAGATGCGTCTTCCTGACTTGAGACCTGGAAATCTATCCACTGTGCCATCTCTATCCTAATAAAAGTTTGATCAGTCCCAAGGACAGTTTCTACTTTTTTTTTTTTTTAGTTTTTGCAAGGCAATGGGGTTAAGTGACTTGCCAAAGGTCACATAGCTAGACACTTATTAAGTGTCTGAGGGTAGATTTGAACTCAGGTCCTCCTTACTCCAGGGCCAGTGTTCTATCCACTGTGCCATCTAGCTGCGCCGAATGTCATATTTCTATGAATTTTTTCAAATTGATAGAATATCCCTTTATATTTATGTTGATATTAAGTAGAAACCATAATTCTCCCTTCCTTCCCTTTGGAACTTCCTCATGTTTCCCCATGCCCCAATTATCTGGTCTTATATTGGTGTACAGTAATTTAATCTACTGTTTTCTAAGCATGAACATTGGCTAGTCATCTTAAATTCCCTGGATCATTCTTTTGCTCCCTTTCAAAGGTGAAGGATAGGTTTTCCTTTACTTGTCTTCCCACTTCTTGGCCTTACTTCATGGGTATATAACCTCTACGAGATGAATCCTCTCTTAAAATGGACAAGTTGTCAAAGACAACATTTACAATATTTAACATTAATTATTATTCTGTAGATACTATTCTCTATTATTTGTTTCATTGAAGATAGGTGACAGCTTGGTGCATCGGAAGACTAAAGGAGCTAGTATCAGAGAAATGAGCGAAATGAGGATATTGGACTACATGATCTCCAGGGTCCCTTTCATACTTTGATCCTTTTCACTCACTAGAAATCTAGTTCCTGCTATCAGAAAATCTCCATTCCTTTATTTAGGAGTTCAGTATTCCTCACCACTTGGTTTCATGGTTTGATCCTTTAAAAGAAACTGAATGACTCATTAATTTAAAGGCTGAGTATTAACTAAAATTGTTCTGTATTTCTCCTAATGACTCTTCTTCCTCTTCCCTTCCCTATCTTCTAAATTCTTTTTTTTTTGTGAACTGAATTAACAGTAATATACATTTGTTGTTGTTTTTCCTTGAGAAACACAAAAGATAGGTTTATTTTTGCCCAAGATAAAAATAGAGACTACAGTTTTAGAGATAAGGAATAAGCAAATGACATGCACATTGACTTTTTTTCTAAGGTCTAAAATACTCATCTAGGAGCTGGTGATAGAACAGGGCATAAGTCCTAGGATTTCTCACCCTAAAGGCTATGTTGTCAAACATCTGTATGCAAAACTACATTCCTACCTTCATTTCTTTCTTTTTTATGAATGGAATTAATAACCATACATATTTAAAGATGTTTTTCTTTGGGGAACTCAAAGAAAGGTCTAGCTCTGCCTAGCTAAGATAAAAAAAAATTGAAACTGTAGTTTTTAGATGATGACTAAGTGAATGATATGCAGACTGACATGTGTAGGGTCTATTAATCCTAGGAGCTAGTGTTGGGGTTGGACATAGATTTTAGGATTCTTCATCCTATAAACTTCAGAAGTCCAATACTCCAATATCTGTATGCAAAGAGAAAGATAGCCCATCATCCAGATGGTGCTAAACAATCTGTAACTGGCTTGCTATAGATAGAACAAAAACAGTCATGAATGAAAGAATTTTATGCATAGACAAGAACAAAGCCCTTCTTACCAAAATCTGATTTACAAAATATTTTATGATATCTTTCCATTTTTTCCCCAACAGAACATTGTTTCATTTGAGAATCGTATTCATTTAGAAAAAAAAAATCATTATGTGGGGGCAGCTAGGTGGCACAGTGGATAGAGCACCAGCCCTGGAGTCAGGAGTATCTGAGTTCAAATGTGACCTCAGACACTTAATAATTACCTAGCTGTGTGGCCTTGAGCAAGCCACTTAACCCCACTGCCTTGCAAAAAGCTAAAAAAAAAAAGACCATTGTGTCTCAGCTTACCTAGTCTGCTGTGATGGACAGTAAAATCCATTCCATTCCCCTATTTTGGAGCCCATTGTCCTAGCGACTTTGATTTGAAAGTTTTAGAAAATATATTTAAGCCGAGTTCTCTCTTACATGAACTTGGATCCCTTTAATGTTTTTTTAAATAACATTTGGATTTGTAAATAAAAAAAATCTAGAACTTCATTGATTAAAAAATTAGTCTTATTTGATGCCTTGGGTGTTGACTTTTCTAACAGTAATTTCCAATAGAATGTGTCTCATTTTATCAATTATGAGCTTGGCAAAATAGATTTTTAAAAGACTTGTGTCTCTTTGAATGGACTTGACATCAAACACCCCCTCTTTGTACTAGGTGAACTTGAAAGGACAGGGTTCCAAGAACTAGTAGCATCCCAGATTTTGTGGAACTATCAAATCTACCTCAAAGCAAAAGATTTCTGGAAACTGATGGTAGCGTGGTCTACTGGAAAGGGAAACGGAATTGCTTCAGAGGACCTACAGCTGGAAGTTACTTCTCTGCTTTGAAACGCCATTTCTTCAACTGTAAAATGAAGAGGAGGGAGAGTCAGTGCACTAGATAAAAATCTATGGTCTCTAGTTTTCGGTCTGTGATCCTATTTATATACAGCATATAGTGTCTCTGGTTCCTTTCATTTCATCTCTTCCTTTTCCAGCCACCTAAGTGTTCTTACGAAAGTAGTTCTCTCCTCAGGGTGACCTTGTAAAGTAGGTAATGCATTTATTGTTATTCCAGTTTTTATAGACATGTTCAAATTGTTAAAAGGGTTCCTCCCAGAGCCTCTATTTTGTGGAAGGGTCCAGATCTACCACGGTTCATACTACAGATAATTGCCACCAAGTTTTAACTGCCTTCTTCCCCATGCCATCTTTCTTTGCTGAGAACTTCCATAGAACAGCTTATACTTTACTCTCTGAAGTTTGCCTCCATCTTTCTGCTGGTTTTCTTCTTCACTCCTGTAGGCTTCTCTCTCATTAGTGAGTTTTTCCCCAGAAACCATTCTTTGAGAAATGGCTCAAATCTACCCTTCCTCATTCTCTGGACTTTACTGCCATGCTCTTGGAAATCTTCTCTTCATATCCTTCAACTTCCTTTTTATGTTATCTCCTCTCATTAGACTCCAAGGTCCTTGAAGTCAGGATAACTCTTCTTTCCCCTTTTATTTGTATTTCCAGTGGCCAGCATATAGCAAGAGTTTAACAAATGTCTGTTGGCTTGTAAAATTAAGATCACACCGTCATTGTAAGAGCCAGGCAAAATGTTAGCTAGGTCTCCTGATTCCAGGTCTCCCTGTGTTTACTCAGCCCATGGGGATAGTTTCAGCAACAGATTTTAAATTGCTAACTCAATAGTTAAAGTGCTAATTCAGTGACACAGCACATTCTCATTTTTCATTGTAAAAGGGAAGATGGAAAAGTCCTGTCACATGAGATTTAAGTGTGGAAGAAATGTTATCATCATTTTCATCATTATTATTCTTGCCCACTTAAATTTCTTAATCTCTGGTTGTTTCTTCATGCCAAAATCTCAGTTCTTGAAAAATAACCAAAATAAATGTTTACATGGCTTTATGAGAAATTTTAAAAGACTATTCCATGAGGACAATTGAAGTAAATATGCCAAGAAATACAAATTCTTGGAGTTAGCTTCTGGGGGCTCCAGTTTCTGTCAAAAAGGAGATTGCAATATAGATTAAATTTGGTTTCTACTATGTCTAAGAGTTGATTGCAGCTATGTGAAATCCAGAATTCAGACTAGATATTTATGAAAGCTGATAAATAGCAAATTCATTTTGGCAATATAATGATGGTGATTGTGAGTTACAGGGATATGATGATTTTATGATCACAGGATCCAGTTGCTCTATTACCATTTAGCTATGGAATGAAGATGAGGGATAAGGAATGAAAGATAGTACTCAATGAACAACTTAAATTTACTGATGGATTATGTACTCACCAATTTCTAAGTGAATAAAAGAAATATCAATTCACATTTTCTGTAACCACTTATACTGATTTTCTGGTAAATGTTTGCACACATTTCACAGAAAATCAGGGTTTTCAAATATTTAGGATCAGGTCACTGCCTCTAGAATTCTCCTAATGTTCACAGAATTTGGGAATGGGTTTCAATCAAGGTTGAAACTCTAAGGCATGGTAGATGGAGTCACAACTTAGATGCTTGCTAATTTGGAGATGGCAAAGCAAGTCACTAAAAACTCTCTGTCTCATTTTCATTCTCTTCAAAAATAGACATAATGATAGCACCCACTTCAGAATCAAATGAAATCACATGTGTAATTTGTTTTGCAGAGCTCAAAGCACTACATAAATGTTGATTTTGATTTCTCCATTCTTTAACGTTAAAAAAAAACTTCTTTCTTATCATAATCTGGTGAGGTAGAGAGATAGGTATTCCTATCTTTATTTTATGAGAAAGAAATTAAGAATCAGAAAAATGTCAAACAGGCAGCCCATCACAATCCAGAGCAGTCTTAAAAAATTAAAATACAATTGGGAAATATTTAACAAAACAAAAATACAATAAAACAGATAACATTATATTTTGAAACTAAGTGTTCCAGATATGTGTGTCTGTGTGTGTATAAGATATAAATATATAAGTAAATATAGGTTTTGTTGTTTTTCATTTTTTTTAGTCACCCCTTTTTGACATTTTCTTGGTAAAGTTTTTGGAATAATTCTACAACTCATTTTACAGATGAAGGAAACTGAGGTAAAGAGGGTTAAATGACTTGTCCAAAGTCACACAGCCAGGACGTTACTAAGGTTATATTTGAACTCAGTTCTTCCAGAGTCCAGGCCCCTCACTCCATTCTCTGCAACACCTAGCTGCCCCATATTCTTCAGAGAGTTTCCATTTGAGTTTGACACTTCTAATTTAAATGACTTAATCTTGGTCACTTGGAAAGTCCATATCATAGCCAGGATTTGAATCTAAGTCCCATACTCCTACTAACACAGTGGGTTTTTTACTACGCTCCTACATTTTACCTTTAGAAGTTCAAAAGATTAAAATCAATGTGTCACATAATTAGGTGGCTTTCAAGAGTAGATTGTTAAATTTTCGACCTCAGAAAGGAACAAATGCTATAAATCAGGACTTGATTTATTGTTTTGGTGATTGTCTAGACTTAACAAAAGATGATGAAGAAAATGTTAATAATGTGGATTAAAGTTAAGTGTTTTGGTATGTATGTTCTCCTCCTCCCCTCCTGCATCTCCCTCACCCAGTCAGTTCTTAAACATTTACTAACACAACATTATTCAGAAAATATTACCCAGCAGGTCAACAATTGGTGGTTCATCATAATTTGTAGAACCACTGCTTGTTCAGAAAAGATGGAGACAACCAATACTAATAATATTTCACATTTATATAGCACTTTAAGATTTTAAAAATGATTCATATACATTATCTTGTCTGATCCTCATAGCAACCCTGTGGGGAAAATGGTCTTATTATTATTCCCATTTTACTATTGGGAAAACTGAAGTCCGGTGACTTGCCCAGGGTCAAAGGCATAATAAATAGCTAAGGCAGGATTTCTGAACTTCAAGTCAAGACACTATACCCTACACCAAACTGCCTATCATTGTATCCTTGGGGCAGAGGGGTATGGCAGGAAGGTTCCAAAGAGTGAAATTAAAGCCTAGAAAGGGAAGTTGAATGATTCACCTAAATCAAGAGGTCGTCTATTCCAATACTTATTTACAGCAAAGGAAACTATGGCTCCGTGGCATACAACTGAATGAAGAATTTGAATCCAGGTCCTAGTGGACACCTTTATATTATTTTTAGTCAATCTCTATGAAAAAACTAAAAGAAAAAAAATACCTGGAAGCAAATCCCAGATGTAAGTAAGAAAAGAATGAGTTCTGAATGTGCTAGATTGATTCCAGTATAGATTTTTAAAAATAATGACAATTAATCTGCAACTAGATGCCCATAACCATCATCCTGGGACAAATAATGAGCAGCTGCAGACTGTGGATTCTAGAATTTATTGCTGGGAAGGACTGAAGAGATAATCAATATAAAAAGATGGGGAAATTTAAATTTAAATTAAATTAAATTGAAATCTTTACTTAAAAAATGGGAAACGTTACTAAGTTGTACATACTTTTTGACCTAGTTTTGCCACTATTAGGACACTACCTTTAATGATGTAGAAAATAGAACAAAAGAACCCATATGCAGAAAAAAGATTTCTAATAGTATTTGTTTAGTGAAAACAACTAAAACTAATGACATCCTTTTCAATTGGAGAATGCTTAAAAGTATATGAAAGTCAGAACGTATTATCAGACCTTAAGAAACGACAAAAGATATAGTTTTAGAGAAATGTGAAAATTTGAATGAATTAATGTTTATTGAAGTGAGCACATCCAGAACAGTATACAATTTGGAACACAACTTGGAAGATTTCAGAATTCTGAAATAATGCATGACCACACACAGTTCTAGAGAACAGAGATGAAACATGTTACCACCCTTGAACCAACAGGCATTCCTCCCTCCTTCAATCTCTTATTTCACTTCTTCTGTATCATAATCATGTAGTAATTTGTTTTGTGATTATTTGACTACATCGGTAAGTTCCTTGATTTTCTCCTTTGTTTCCTAATGCCAATTATAATGTTTTGATCATAGTAAGTGCTTGCTGAATATTTATTCATTCATTTGTTTGTTTGTTTGTTTGCTTGTTTGTTTTTTATTGCAAGGGTAATTGAGGTTAAATGATTTCCCAAAGTCACACAGTTAATGCATATCTAGTGTCTGAGGCCAGATTTGCTCTCAGGTCCTCTTGACTCTAGGGTGGTGCTCTATCTATCACACCAACCCAGTGCCCTATATTTACAGTATTATATTAAATCCTAAACATGGCATCAGATATTCATGATCTAGATGGATAGTAGTCTTGGCATAGTCAAAAACAACCAGGTGAGTTACATGAGGGCTGACCTTGACTTGACCTTGCTCTAGAGATCTGGGTAGATGCATCAAAATTTTTCACTTTCTTCTTTAAATTTCTATTGTAATGTTTTCAGAGTAAGAAAAGTAATTGGCAATTAATGTGAATGATTTTTAACTGTGTTCTCTTCTTAAAATTCAAATGTTTTCTTTGAATCTAAAAGGAGATAGTGGAGGAAATGATGGGAAAAACACATCAATTATGTTGTCAGGTCCATCAATCATTTACCTGGAGTATTACCTTGGAGAGATAAACTAAATTACTTCTCTAAGAAATAGAGTATGAATTTAAAAAGTATCCTCCACCCTCAGCAGGCAGGGTTTAGTAACTATTTGGAACCTCCACAAAGTGGGTCTAAACCACATGATTTGGAATGGCTTGATCAGGTTTACATGAACCATTCATATGGGGGAGGTCAGAGTGGATATTTCAAGCAAGGTTATGATTTTTATAATTAACTAGAAAGTAACTGTCAAAACTAATTGACAGTCATTTGAAATTTAATTGGCTTCTCTAGTTAATTCTCAAATTGATGACTGCCAAGACTAGGTCCAGAGAGCCCCTTGTCCTATCTGCACTGTCTGATGTGGTAGTTAGACCACTGACTTGGAAATCAGGAGACTGGAGTTTGAGTCTTGACTTTGCATCCATCTTTCTGTGAGCTCTTGGACAATTCCTTTATCCTGTCTTGGCAAGAGTTTCCTCTCATGTATGTAACCTATAATTCATATCCCCATGAAAAAGCAATAGTTTTAGACTTGCAAATATTCAGGTTTAATTATGGAGGCTTCTTCATAAGTAATGCTCTCTTCAGCATTTATCCCCACCCAGAAGTCATTCTGGGAAGAGTGAAATCCAGTTCACTTTTAGGTGTCCAATTTTAGATGTCCAGTCTCATAGATATCCAGTTCTTTTGATTATTCTTTCAATTTCCTTAATTTTCCTCTCTAAATTTCTTTTTTCTTTTTTTGGTTTTTATAAGGCAATGGGAAATGACTTACCCAAAGTCATACAATTAAGTAATTTTAAGTGTCTGAAGCAGATTTGCACTCAAGTTCTCTTTGAGTCCAGGACCAGTGTTCTATTCACTGCACCACCTAACTGCCCTTGGCATCTATTTCTTTTGTAAGCAACTGAGAGTACAAATATATTAACTTGGTAAAAATTCATCATACACAAAGAAGAATTTGGAAGAGAAGGGAGTCAACTCTCCATAAGCTACACGACTCACAGTAGCGACAAAATTTTTTTCCACATTGTGCTTCTATGTCTCATTGCTCTTTGGTTCTGATCCCTCCTTTGGGTTTCAGATATGTGATTCATTGTTGTGCTGACCTCTCTTCTACCTTTGTTCCTCTGTTCCTACTTCTTCCAGGTATGATGAATACTAGTCTCCTTTTCTGGGTCATTAAGCAGTTGGCAAAGACTTCTTTACTTATCTCAATCCATCAATATTTATTAAGTGCCCAAAATGTTCCAGACACTTTGCTAAGGATACAGAAAAAGGAAAAAGACAATCCTTGACTTGAAAGATCTTATAATATAATGGGGAAAGCAATATACATGTAGATGTATCTCAAGCTATATATAGGATAAATAGGAATAAATAACAGAGGGAAGGCAGAAATTATGAGAGTTGGAAAAGGCTTCCTGTAGACACTAAGATTTAAGTTAGGATTTTAAAGAAGTCAGGGAAGTTAGTAGTGGGAGTATAAGAGGGAGAGTTAGGTGATTGAATTTCAGTCCCTCTTCTTCATCACAACAAATATATACACACAGAAAGAATTATCACCTTTTTGAGGATAGGAGAAAAATGCCTTTGTTCCTTTCCATTAATTAAACTTCCTTATTTCCATCACTCCCCCAGTTGCAGTTCTCATCAACCAAAAAATATGCATTTATTAAGCCTCCTACTATGCCAGGAAGTATGAATTTCTTGGAGACTCGAAAATTGTGAAGAAAATACTAGAAATATATGGGGTGGAGGAGCTAAGCTGGTGAAAGCCATTGGTCACCCTGCTACATTGCCAAAGGCTCATGTTCCTGTTATGTAAAAAATGAGAAGGTTGGTTTGGATAATTTCTGATGTGTCTTCCGACTCTGTCATTCTCGAATATTTGATATCTGAATGCTGATTCCAAATCCAAGGCAATTGGAAGGCTTCCCAGGCAGAGGAATTTGATGACTCTGGGAGAGCCACCCCCTACCAAAGCAAATGAGGTTTGGCTGACCTTGAACAAAGTCCCAACTCAGTCATGAACTAGAGTCATGATTGATTATATTGTATAATCCAGTGTGGTGCTGAATAGAAGAGGAACTTTACCTCTGACCATGGGCAGTCAGATGGAAGTAAGGAAAGGTATAGAAGACAGGAAGATGGTCTTGAGGTCAGGAAAGTTCAAATAATTTCAAATCCAACTTCAGACAATTACTAGCCAAGAAAAATCTGAAAAAGTCATTCAAATCTCTGTGTCTCAGTTTCCTCATCTGTAATAAGAGGGATCTAGGTTCAATGATTTTTTATGTTCACTTCTAGATTGGAATCTATGACTGCTATAAATGTAGGTGATTGATAATGAGGACCTAAATTAGGTTGGTGGCTTTGTGATTGGAGAGGGAGAGCTAAATGAGTTAAAAATTCTTTGCAGTTAGATGGGGCAAGATTTAGGAAGTGATGATATAGAGTGAGGGTGTGACCTTGGACAAGTCACTTAACACTTTTAGGTTTCAATTTTCTTATTTTTGGAAGAATTGGTTTTTTTTTTTTTTATAAAATGAAGGTGTTGGTCTTTATCAGCAATTTACATTTATCAGTCAGTCTGAAAATTTTTGTGGAATTAACAACAATGGTTCAAGATATTCATGCTAAAAATTCTTTAATGCACTTTAAACTACAAATAATTGTTCACTCTAAACAGTTTTGAGTAAGTGCAATGTGTTCTTACCGTTTTTCAACATGTCATCAAATTGTTTCCAAATAGTATTAAATATTTGACATTTTCAAGTAAACTGTTTCCCAAAGGATGACCAGATTCTTGCCTATATCTTCCTTTGTGTTTTGTACACTGCATCTGAGGAGCTCTCTTATTCCCTCAGGTAACCCTATAATTGTATCACATTAGGTATGTATTCACATGATTAAAATGCTAACATGTTTGCATTCTTGCAATGCAAATATTAGGCTGTTTGAAAACCACAACAGTTAGACCTTCACATTACAAGCCATCTTGAAACTATCATGGACCACCACAAACTTTTTGCAGAAATAAATATATTTTCTCTTAAATCTTACAAATAAAAAATTATCTTCTGATGCTTCACTAATGTTACTATTCTTTTATTTGGTGGATTTTCAAATGAACTAGTCGGCAACATAGGTTAAAAGCTAATAGAGCTTCTGTGAGAGTATAGTTGATATGCCATTGGTAAAAGCGAAGAAAATTATATCTGAAGAAGTATTTTTCTTAAATGTTTACATGATCATTATAGTATAGGTAAACATTTTAATATATGCATACATTAAAAATCAAACAATATATACCATTTAAGCACATTTATTATTTAATATAACATGGTTAGTAGAAAAGTAAACATTTCATACCATAACTTGATATTCATTTTCACTGGTTGCTTAAGTGACTCACCAGTTAATAATTGGCTTCTTAAAACAGTCTAAAAGAATGACTCCAACTACAAAATTTGACAAACTTTTTTTTAAAATGGGAACTTATAGCTATTTGACTACAAGATTATTGTTTTCCCCCCAAAGAGGCAAAATAAGTGTTGTAGTGTTGTATGTAGTAGATTGAGAGATGGATTCCAAGTTAGGAAGACCTGCCTTCAATTTGGCTATGTAACCCTAGACCAATCATTTCACCACTCATAGTTTAAGGCATCTCTCTAAGAAAATAAATAACAGAGAAGATGTGTTGGTAGAGGGAGTTTCAACATTTTACTTCTGCCTGAATATAATGTCTTACCTAGTTCCCTATAGACTCAATTCTCCCAGTTGAGGTCACTGAAAATTTTTTGACATCTTTGGGTCTACCCTAGACTTGTGGGACAACAGAACTATAATGATCCTTGTATTCACAATTCCTTAACTCATCCTTATGTCAGCCTCAACTGCATCTTAATTTGAATACTAGACCATTTGACTCTGTTCCTTGTGGTCAAACCTTGTATCCTTTTCTCAACATTAAGATTGCTGTCTCTCAAATTCCTCTACCCCAAATCTGTCATGATTCTCCAACAGTTACTCCAACAATCACTAGTGGCTTAATTTTCTTGAAGATCTTCATTATCAAAGTCCTGCCCCACTCAGATCCACTCATTCTAGGGAGTCGTCACCAATTTCTGGATCTCCTTGATGCTGACTACTGTTAGCTCTCCATCTACTGCCCAATATGGATCTCCTCTGATGCCAGATATGTATGTCCTCTCTTGGTACCCTTCTTCTTTGTCATATTGTTCTACCTTTTGCTAGATCCCCAAACTCCCAAATGCCCAATTGAAGGCCTTGCACCTGCCTTGTACCTGGTTAACTCTGGTAGATCTCTAGGTCCTACCTGTCCTTGGTCTGGCCTACTCTATAATTGAATAGATTTCAGCTCATGTGGACTTAGACCTGAAAGGTATCTAAGGGAAATTTAGTTTGACCTCCTTAATTTTACAGAGGAGGAAATGGAAACTTAGAGAGGTTAAAGGATTTGTTCAAGGTTCATTAGACTTTAAGTGTCAAAAACACTTTCTGTGTCTCCAAACCAGTCTTCCTTAAGTGAGGAAAACTGAATTAAAGGATCTTCTCTTCTTTACAGCTCCACGATTCTATTTTAAATTCACTGAAGAATAAAACCTTCCTGAGACAAACTGTATTCTATTATGGAAAATCTATTTTATTTTCCACTCAGAGACTCTACCTTTCCTTCTATGTACTAACCTTGTCGGATGTGACATAATATCATATCATATCATATCATATCATATCATATCATATCATATAAATATATATGTAGTGAACTTAAATTAATCAAATTTCATTAGTTGAAGAAAATCTCAAATCATCCAAATTTGGGCATTTCATGGAAACTTCCATTTAGCCTTGTTTGATGAATATGGTAATTATAAAGTTTGATAAATATTATACTCTTCCACAAAGTCACATTTTAGAATCTTTTTTTCCCCTATAACCTTGGAAGAGTAGAAATTGTACATTTTTTGGAAGTCCAGTTTATGTTCCATCTTTATTTTGTAATTTCCCAAATTTACTTTGGGAAAATTTTAGTTTGAATAAAGATAAAGAAGAGGAGTGAGATTTAGGGACTTTTTTCCTTTTAAAATTTTTTCTGAGATTCAGAATTTCTCACCCTGTCTCAATTTTGTTCTACGTTTTACCACATTACTGCTAGTCAACCACAAAGGCAGAGTCTCTCGTCTGGAGTTGTCTGATGCACCCATCTGTCTGTCTACTCCTTCAAAGATACAATTACTCTTTCACTTGCTTTCATAATTTATTCCACCTCAATCCACCTTTCCTTCGCAGCTAATTTTATAGTTGCCTATGTAAATGAATCCCTTTTTAAGTCTGTAAAAGATTCCACTGGGATCACTATGACCCTGGACAAGTCATATAACTATTCTGAGTCCCAGACAACTCTCTAAAGATAAGTTATAGCAAAGTTGCTGATCTGCACCAGTTAAAAGAGATTTCATATAAAGAGTTACCCAAACATTAGAAATCACAAGTCTGAAAGAAAAATAAATCAGATTACCTTCTGATTGGTGAATAACTTAGTGAGATATTTCTACCATGAATGCTGACAAGTCATTTTTATTTCCATAGAACACTAGAATTGAGATTATCTGTCTACTTTAAGGATAAAGAAATTGAATCATATAAAAATGAAGTAAATTAACCTAGATTGCATAGTGGCAGGGTAGTAGGGATTAGAAATGGGTTCATAAATTAAGTGTTCCTTCCACTTGGCTACAGTGTATTTCAGGTTTCCTAGGTAGCACAGTAGAGAGAGTGCTGGGATTGGAATCAAAAAGATTCATCTTCCTGAGTTCCAGTCTGGCCTCATACACTAACTAGCTGTTTGACCCTGGGCAAGTCTTGTCTATAAAATGAACTCGAGAAGGAGATGGCAAAAAATTTTAGTATCTTTGCCAAGAAAACCTCAAATAAGATCATGAAGAGTCAGATACAATTGGAAATGATTGAAAAAGATGATAAAAGGAATGCTAGACCATCTGCAGAATTTATTGCATTTTCTGCTTTCTCCAAATATGTTGTCAATATTTCTAATTGGAATAAAATAAGCTGTTTCCAAATTTAGAAAAAAAAAGAAATATAAACCCCAAACAAGAGAGCATTAATATCGCCTTTGAGCAACTACAAACTTCCTAGCAAATTTATTACAGTAGCATTAATCTCAATTAAACATCACACAGGACTCAGAACTCTGTTTTGCTATTCAGGGTTAGTTGCTAAATCTCAAGAAAGAAAATCTCTGAGGTCTCAAAGAGAGAGTCAGAGAGAGAAAGAGAAACAGAGACAGAAGAGACAGAGAGTGACAGACAGAGAGAGAGAGGGAGGCAGACACACACACACAGAGAGACAGAGAGAGACAGAGACAGAGACAGAGACAGAGACAGAGACACTCACCTTTGGCTCTAAACTTTTATTTAGGGTATGATATGGTTTCCCTTGACCTTGTCTGGCAGGTTCAGATTCTCCAAGTTGATCTACACTCTTATAAGCTTACATCTGTATTTTTTAAGCTTTTGAAGGCAAGAATCAAGCCAAGATAAGTAAATAAGAACTTATAAATATACCTACAATATGCCTGGCATTATCCTAATGGATGAGGATGAAAAAAAGTAAAAAAAAACCCCACCCAATTCTTTCCCTTAAGCATCTCACAATATGAAAATAATTATACAAAGAAAGGATAAATTGAAGGTAATTTAAGATGAAAGGCACTAATACAAAGGGAGATTAGGAACTGGTATTTTCATAAAGTGGGAGACATGAAGAGTAGGTACCCCATCTCCCAACCTACTTGGGGTCTCAAGCCAACTTGGAAATGAATTAGAGATCTCCAAAGTAGACAGATCTTCAAAGACAGGTACCAAAGACACTACGTGACCTAGATGAGGTTATTAAAAATCTAACCACATTATAGCTCCTTGGACATATAGCCATTTAACCATAGAGTTTCTGGGAATGAGATTGTCATATTTTAGTAATGTGTCATCCACCTACTGCTGTTCTAGTTGAATATAAATTCCTTGGTAATAGAGACTATTCATTTTTGTCTGTTTCTCCCCTATCCCTAGCATATATGGATCCTTACCCAATTAAGTTTAATTTCTCATGGTTGGCATATTTAGGAATGATTGCCCCTAAATTCAATGTAGACTGCACATATCTGAATTCTACTAGGTTGGAAGAAGAAAGAGATCATATTTGACTTAAATCTTAAATTTCCCCTCAATTTCTTGAGCAGAGATCTGAAAACAGTATACATTGAATAGATGTATATCTTCTATTGTATGACTGGTCATTGGTAGACAGGAATTTCTCAATGTTTATTTGTTCGGGCTCCTAGAGAACTCAGACCCTCTCATTCCCTAAGGGAGAGAGGAGAAGAGGGGGAAGAGGAGGGGATGAAATCTTGTTATTGGTGACTGGAACTAATGATGTGAGAAAGAATGGGAAATAGATTGTGAGGAGGCAAGACAGCAGACGATCACACTTTATTGCTACTGCCTCCTCCCTGATTGTGAGCAAACTGGTATGAGAGAAAGAATGCTAAGATGTTAATGCAAAGATTACCATCTTGTCAAGAGGAAACTTCACAGAACAGAGACAAGAACAATATATTTATTCCTGTTGCTGTGTACAAAATGGGTAACGTTTTACTTTCCCATCCCTTGTTTCACCCTCATTCTTGCCCTTTTCTGAGGGAACGTATATCTCTAATCCTTGTTTTTTTAAAAGAATTTGACTTTTGTTACACTATTGTTTTATGGCTAGCTTCTCTTAGATAACATGGTTGTTCATTGCATTACTGATTCATGTGTGCATTTGTGTAAATGCACCCAAAAGGAACCATACAGTGTATGTCAAAGTATAAGGGAGACAAAAATAGATTTTTATACACTGTGTTATCTATAGCTACAGATATGAGAGACAGGGAAAGATAGAGGGAAAAAGGCGAGAAATGAGAGACAAGAAAAAAGAGAAGGGAGAGACATGTGAGAGATTGAGGCCCCATTTAATCACTGAGATTTTCCTAAATGGGGGCTAGAGAGGAATCAAAGATATTTTGCTAATTTATACTTTATAGCATCCCCAAAATAAAAAAAAAAGGAAACTCAGACTGGAAAGAATTGAATAAGTAAGAGATCTGGTGGAGGAAGATATAAGTGCACTTTTCTGAGGAAGTTGCCTTGGATACTATTGTTCTTTTCTCAACAGGTTTAAAAAGAAAAAAGCATTTCCTTCAGAGGAAGAGTTATAGACAGTGACTAGACAGAAAGTAACACCTGAAGGGAGAAGCTTATAGTCTTGCCCACAAGAGGGTGAGGGTTAGCCAAACTCTACTGGCTAAACTGCAAGCACCTACCATTACTAAAATTAAAACATACCTTTTTTTTAAATAAAGCAAAACATGTATTACAAGTTTTCAAGATTTTCTGTGATGTTGAATTTCTTCCATATCCACAATTCAGTAAACATTTATTAAATATGCAGTACTTTGCCTAGAGGAGGAGCTGAATAAATGTTTGCAGAATTCAGTTGTACTAAGCATCTATACTGTATAGTCAATGTAGCTAAGTAATAGGAATCTAAAAAAAAATGATGCAGTCCCTATGTATAGGTAGCTTACATTGGAAGTAAAATGTAATCCATCCACAGATAAGTATAAAAATAAGGTAGAGTGTGATAGGGACAAAGAAGAGAGTCAGGTTAAGCAATCTAAGAAAATTTAAAGGAGAACACTTTAATTTGGAAATCAGGAAAGACTTCATATGGGGGGGGAGGAACTCCTGAACTGTGAAGAATGATATGAGGACATAAATGATCTGTGGGGCCATTGTAAGTTCATCGTGTGGTTCAATTTGATTGAGTCACCAGCATAGGGGCATGATGGGGACAATATGCAACGAAACTGAGAGGTAGGTGAAAGTCCTTCTATGCCAAGGAATTTGGATTTTTTCCAGTTAATTAGAAACCAATGAACATGGTTTTAAGTAGAGAAATGATGAAAATCACTGCATTGGGGTGATTATTTTGATGGTGATTTAAAGGATGGAATGGAGAAGAGAAAGTCTAGAAATCAAGAGACAAGTTAGGATGTTATTATAATTAACCAAATAATAAATTCTCTCAATTTAGGAATGTGGTGGTATGAAAGAAGGGAAAGGGATGGAATGGAATGGATGTTGTTGAGGAAGAATCAATAAGATTTGGAAACTGAATGAAAATGGTGATGAAGGGAAAAAGAGTCAAGAATTGCATCAATGTTTTGGAGCTTGGGTGAATGGGAAGAAGATGAAGCCAGTTAGAGAAGGGGCAAGTTGAATAGTGAAGATGATAAATTCCCTTTAGTTATATTAATTTCCAAATGGAGATATCCAGCTGGCAGTTGGATGCTGAAAAGAAGAGCCCATTACCATAGGAGAAATTGAGGAAAACTAATCTCATTAGATGAAACATAAGATCTAAATCAATGATCTCTTATGAGAAGATTGTTTCAATTGGCAAAATACATTGGAAGGTCACTGAGTTGGTGAATGGGAAACTTGAACTTGAACCCATCTTTTTGACTATGGTTATCAACTAACATATTAGTCAACAAATATTATTTAGAGTATTCTATGTACCAGTTGAAGTTCTAGGTATTGGGATACAAGTGTAATGAATGAGACATTCTACTCACAATGAGCTTCCATTTTAATGGGGAAGACAATAAGTCCATACACTTATGCACACACACATATGTGTGATACACATATATGTGTATGTGCAAATATGTTAATATGAAGGAAACAATAAAATTTATAGTAAAATATGTAAGGACTTATTGTCTCCCTTTAGAATGGAAGCTCAGTGTGAGTAGAATTTCTTAGTGTATACACACACATATATGCATATAAATATGTGTATATGTGTGTAAATAATTTAACATAAAGTGAATAAATAAATATGAATAAAGAGTTGAACATAGCATAGTTTAGGAGGAAGAATACTAACAATTGAGTGAATCAAGAAAGGTTTTATACAAAGGAATCCAGAATTCTTTCTACTATGCTATGTTGCAACATTTGTAGGTCATCTGTTATATATTTTATATGTTTTCAAAAAAGGATAACTATTTATAGGATATTTTATATTACTTCAGTATAAGTTATGTAAAGATTATATAAGTATTATAAAGAATCATTATATTATGAACCAGGTGATAATAATTATATCATGGATTAAATATAAGTTAAATACAAATAAAGATAGAAATAGAGGACAAGTAGATAAATATGAATATAATATAATACATAAATATTTAATAAATAAAATCAAACTCAGATAAATATTTAAATAAATCTAAATATACAAAAGTATAATATTTATACATAAATAAGTTTATATATAAATAGGTAGCAAATAAATCTATTAATAGAAAAGACAGATATTTATATACTATTTTTCCTAGAAGTATTTGTTTTTACTTTTATGTAAGCTGGAGCTGTTGATGAGGAGGGGAAGGAGTTAGATGTAAGGACACACTGTTCCCCCTTCATCATGTATAGGATGCATTCTGTACTTTTCTCAACATCAGAGACAAGCAGGGAAGATATTGGGCAAGGTTAATGTAGGACAAACAGCAATATTAGATGGATAGCAGTGGGTCAACTTCCTGACTGTCCTGTTGCTGGATGACCCCACTGAGAAGGGAAAGAAATCTGCTTTCCTTGTAGTTGCTGTACTAATCTTTTCTTGATCCAGGTGCAAGCCTCAGGGAAACTGGGGAACAGTAATGTGAAAGGGCAGGTCTTTGTGCTCTTCCCACAGTGAGGGGTGAGTAGAGTCCTTTGTGGTGTATGTGTATATGTGCATTGTTCCCAATTATGAATTATCATTACCCAAACATTGCTTTCCGCCCACCCACTGACTTGGTGACTGAGAAGAGGTCACTTCATTGGTCATATTTCCACAGGCAAAATTTAAACATAACATTTAGGAAGTATCTGGTAAAACTGATTATTGCAGACAGGTCACAATAGGGTTTCTGGAGCACGCCCCTCCCCATTTGCCTAGATAATTATCTACTTTTCCTGGCTGGTATAGACTTGTCCCAGAACCAGATGCCTCAAAAATTCCCAAGTTCACCCATAACACAGTGTTCTCACAACATAAGATTATTAAAGTGGCCCTTCCTGGGAAAAACAAAACTTTACTAGAAAACACTCTCAGCCTCGCAGGGAGCCGGATTGATTGGCCCTCTTGATTACTCATCTCTTCCTGTCTAGACGGCCCCTATTTTGTCGCTTTAACAGACCCCAATGGGTGCAGAGCTGTCACATTAGGGGTTTATTTCCCAGTCTTTGGGTCTGCTGAAATTTTCAGCTGTTTGCTGGCAAGATTGATTTTCTGGAGTTTTAGCCTCTGAAGAGATACCCCACAAGGTGATTTCCATTTTCTTTCCAGCCACAGATGAAGGCTCAAAGCAGGATGGATGTCTAGAGGGCAAGGGAGTAAAAAAGGAAATTACTGCATGTTTAATATGGACTTGACCCCCTTTCCAAGTTTTATACTGTTCGTTACAAGCCCAAAGGAAACCGTTGCTGTTGAGTTTGTCTGTGGCACCCTCCTGCTGATTCAAGGCCTAATGGGAAGGGGGGGTTCTGACAGATGGGGGGATCAAAGTTAATATTGAGGTTAAAATAAAGGAAGATTGGCCAAAGTAAAAGCAGCTTGGTTGGATCACACATTTCTGGGGCATGACTTGCCAAGCTTAGAAGTTCCTTTTTCTCCAGCTGGTCTAAAATCAACAGCATTGACTCTAGGCTGTGGTTCTTAAATTGAAATTTGTGAATTTTGAAAAAAGAATTAAAGAAATAGATTTCATAATAATGTATTTCTTTTGTAATACTATGTATTTTTTAATATTTAAAAACATTATTCTGAGAAAAATGTTCACTAGATTTCCAAGAGGTGGGGAATCAATGAAGCAAAAAAAAAAAAGTTGAGTCTCTGCTCTGACACCTAATTCAAGTTTCTTTCTGGTACCCCAAATATCCAAGACTATGCTCTTTGTTTTAGGTATTCAGTGAGCTGAATTCTTAACTATCAGGGACCTCAGTTTCCTTATCGGTAAAATAGAATAGAAATATTTATACTCTCAAAAGATAAAAAAAATAAGGGAAGTGTTTATAAACTTTTAAACAGCTCAAAGGTGATTTTTTCATACCCTAAATCACTAACTTCCATCAAAGTATAAATAAATGATAAACGTGAAGGTACACAGGGTAGACCTAGACTTCTGGGGTATATTTGCATATTCATGAAGATAAAAACCTGAAGCTAAAGGAATGAAGTTTTTGATACAAAGAGATTTGGAGGTGATGGAAGCCCTTTTAAGAATCACTGAAATTTTAGTAAAAGGGAGGCGGTTGTAGCCTGCACTGCTGAGGCCAGTCCTGTGTCTCAGTAAAGACTGAAGTCAGAGAAAGGTCTATAAAGTTTATGTATCAAAGCCATGAGCCCTTGGATTTAATACTGGTTCCTTCTAGGACTTTGTTATTTTTCAAAACACTTTGGGGTTCATAGTTTTCTAAGTAACAGATGTGGGGTGGATCCCTTTTTTCTTTTGATAACATGCATAGACTGTATTCTGAAATGCTCATGTGACTCTGGAAATTGGAAGACTCTTTCATTTGAACCATAGTTTAATCTATTATTTCTGTTTTTCTGCTTTGTGTTTTGTGTTTGGCTATGGGCCAAATAAAATGAAGCTTTGACAGTCAAGGCAGTTGTTTCAATAGGATATGGCTGTAAGGATATTTTCCCTGTGCTATGAAAATTTGGGCTACTCAAGGTATAATTTTGGGTCATCTTTTGTGTGTATATGTGTGTGATCAAGGGGAGAGGGTGTTTCTACAATCTCTGAAACATCAAGGATATGATGGCCATAAACAGGATAACTCACAATGATCACATACTTCTCTCCTGGTTTTTCTGTGTTCCCTGGTATTCCCAGTGGAGGATGAAAATTGAACTTAGAATTATGTCTTTGATCACAGAAAGGTGAGTGCAGATACGTTAATTCACAAAACAAAAGTAAAATAAAATAAAAGAGGAAGAGGAGAAAGAAGAAAATAAAAGGGGGGAGGAGAAGAGAAGAAAGATAAGAAGAGAGAAAATAATGAAATTATTTCCCTCAAAACACATTTATAAATTACATGGGGATCACCATAGCCTAATGAAAATTTTAGTAGATCAAAGACACAGTTAAACGATGCCTGGAGCAAAGTCTCTTATTTTAGTGATAGAAGTGACTAAGTAAGATATTTCAGAATCTAGTTCTCAGGCTCCTTCTCCCTCATAACCCAAGATACTGGTCTGCAGGACCCAAAGAGCTTATTTTCTAGTTTAAGATCCTTCCCAGAAGATACTTGTGCTACAAAGAACAAGAAGCAGAGAATCAAGAATCTCTTGGTTCTTAAATATTAGACGCACTCCACCTCTTGAGAAAGCAATATTTGGCTATATAGAACAGGAAGTTAAAAGGGATGGTTTTTAAAAACTACTATCCCTTTAAGTGGCATATACAGAAGTTCCATTCATTCAAAAGATACATCCAGAAATGAATGAATACCTGTAAATTAGTCACACCATAATTTTAATAGTGAAAATTACCATTGGACCTCAGTCAAAGGGAGCAGAATTTTTAAAAAAATGTCTTGTTAGAATGAGCATATCTGATCAAAATGAAATTGGGTTTTTTATGGCTTTTTCTGGGTTTTTTGAGGGGGGGAGAGTGAATGGGACTGTTCTAGTCATCATATGAAAACTACTTCTGAGGCTGAATTTCACTTCATGGTCATTCTTGATTTAATTTGAAAAGACTTGCTTTAGAATTATTTCTTGATCAGTTTTATGTCAAAGAATAAACAGAACATTTTGGCTGAGGCACAGGTATTTCCCCAAATGCCAGGTACTAGGTAGAATAGATAGTCCATTTTGGAAGGGGCTCTCTTTCTATTTTTGGTCCCTCAAAGGTGGATAAATAATGACTTGTGATCTTGAACTCTGATTTAAGCTTGGATCAAGAATATGTCCTTCTTTGCCTTCATTTTTAATATCAAGATTTCAGTGCAATTTTGGTTCCTCAAAAGAAAATTTCTCTGATTATTTTAATTGAAATAAATATCAAGGATGGGGTTTAATTTCATTGTAGTAATAGCTAGGCTATGGTTTGTGACTATGATCATTGTATGTCAATAAACTGCATTGGGCGTCCGTTTTTTCACCTGTAAAATAGAATAAAAATTCTTATACTCTCTATTGTGTGGGAAATGTTATAAAAACTTTTTAACAGTTTGAAGGTAAGCTTATGATGTTCCAAATCAATAATTCATACCAAATTGCAAAAGACTGGCAAATATTGACCTCTTAGGGAATATGTTTGCTTTTAATGAAGATCAAAATTTCAAGTTAAAGGAATGAGGCTTATAAAAATTAGAGGTTTGAAATGGGGGGGAACCAAACAAAATTAATTTTAGTTTTCCCCTCCCTATTTCTTCCTAGGGATTTGAGTTTGACTAAAGATAGCTGAGTAATGATATCTTGAGACTTCTTTTTTTTATGACTTATTCATTTAATTTGGCTTAAATCTTATAATATTTGATGGACATATGATCAATGTGTATATTATCTCCATAGTAATTCAGATCATAACCCAGCAATGATTGTGTCATTGTCCTCTGTGACTTTTGCCCACATATTCCTGTAAATTTTCCATAGTGGATCCACCCAATATCATGGGAGCTTTCCTTTCTATCTCTAGATTCATTGCAAAGCTCTCTTGGGGAGCTAGATGGTGTGGTAGATAGGATTCTGGTCTTGTATACAATGAGCAAAAATCTTGCAAGCAGCACTTAATTGGATGTGTGACTGGGAAGCCATTTAAATTTTCTTAGTCTCAGTCTCTTTATCTGTAAAATGGAGATGATACTGCTCCTATCTCCCAGGGTTTTGAGGAACAAATGAAATAAGACATGGAAAATGCTTTGCAAACCTCACAATACTCTATAAAAGTAAAGTATTCTCATTAGTGATTATTATTAACAATAGAACCAATAGACTCTCTATTTGCTAGCTGCCACTCTAACTACACAATTGGCTTGATATCTTTCTCATAGTTGATCAAATGTTGTATGCTATTGAGTGTACTATGTACCACCCCTTTGATTTTGGGATGATTCACAGATTTAATTCTTTGGAAACTGGTATTCCCTACTTAACTACCATGTGACATCTTTCAAAGAATATTGATGCTAAAAAAGATAGATTATATTTTTGGGAAGTATGATGCCATTTAAATCACTGTGCAATTTCACAAACATAGTCCAAGATGTTCTCCTTTAATCAATTCCAAATAAATTTAACTGCAGTATACACTGCAGGATAACTGCAAGTTATACACATTGAAGAACAGTCTCTACAAGTTGCCTATCCAATTATATATTGTGATCTAGAGTCTAGACAATGATCATTCCTCATCCACTTTGTTTTTCCTGTAACTATGAAAAGGTTGAACTCTTTTGAATGACTATTGAATTACACTATGCTTATTAATTCTAGTTTTTCTTTAAGATTATTTTAAATTCAGAACTTTAAATATCTCTGAAAAATAGTATTTTCACTTCACAGAAAAACACAAAGATCATATGTGAAATCATAAGTTTTTGTCTCACATTATTTGCTTTTTTAAAAAATGTGATAACTTTCACACATCTCTGCTTCCTTTTGAACTTCTGATCTATTTTGTGCATAAAAAATGTCTCAGTGGTTCTTTTTTAAAATTTGACATCACTATAAGTAACCCCCTCTCCCCCAATCTCCTTTCCCCTAAAGCAGAGGGGCAATCCTTTGTAATACGTAAATATAGTCAGACAAAAGAATTCCATAAGTGACCATGTCAAAAAGCATATATCTCTTTTTGCACTCTGAGTTCATCAGCTCTGTCAAAAGGCAAATAACATGCTTCATTGTAGGATTTCTAGACTTACGGTTAATTATTGGAAGAGAGCTGGTTGGTAGAACAATTGATCAGAGTTCTTTTGTCTTTCAGAGTTAATTTTTTTTTACAAAGTTATAATTGCTTCAATTGTTCTCCTTGTTCTATTCACTTTTCTCCACATCAGTACATATTTTCTAGGATTCTCTGAAATCCTCTTTCATTATTTCTTACAACACAATAATATCTGTTTCATTTACATGCT
Organism: Macrotis lagotis; assembly: GCF_037893015.1. Classification (NCBI taxonomy): domain Eukaryota; kingdom Metazoa; phylum Chordata; class Mammalia; order Peramelemorphia; family Peramelidae; genus Macrotis; species Macrotis lagotis. Next base: position 72,454,617 of record NC_133663.1, on the reverse strand, counting down.
ACGAGTGTTCAGCCATTCTCCATCTGATGGGCACCTTCTTAGAGTCCTGCTCTTTTCTGCTTTTTTGTTGTTGTTGATTATAAAATGCTTTTGATTCAGGAGAACAAAGGTTCTTTGTTTTCATGGCATCTCCCATAGAACCATACAAGATTACTGGAAACCATGTAAAAAATAGGAGATTTATTTGCCAAACCTCTGATGACAGCTATCAAGTGAGACCTAATGTAAGGAGGCAAGCTTGTAAAAGATGTTTGACCTTGCCTTAGAAAAAGTTAATCAAATGAAGATTCAAAGGAGAAGTAGGACTCTTAAGTGAGGTTTTTAATCTGCCCCTGTTTGTGGATTTACATCATGACTGTGTTCAGAAATGTGTTTCTTCTTCCCCCCCTTCCCCTTATTCTCTGAAAGTAGAAGTGAAAGAAATCTTAGAGTTATTATATCAATCACCCCCAATTTTTTTACAGATAACAGTACTAGCAACAGTTAACATTTATATGAATTTTGAAATGTGCAAAATGCTTTACATGTTATCTCTTTTTATCTTAATTCTGTAAGATAGGTGCTATTATTATTCCCACTTTACATTTCGAGGAAACAGAGATAGATGGAGGTTAAGTAACTTCCCTAGGGTCACTTGGTTAGTAAATGTTTGTGGCAGGATTTTGCTTATTTCATCTAACCCTGGAATATTGCAAAATCTCCTAAATAAAATTCATAATTTGTTTAAAGTATTTTTAAAGAATCAATACAATTTAAAAAATGATAGCAAATTCTCATTTCTTTAGTTTGTGTCTATATTGACTGGCTTCAACTTATAATTGAAAAGATTAGCCAGCTATGCAGAGTTAATGTACTGAAATATAGAATTTTGTTTAAAAATTTCTTTCTTTTAGCAATTTCATAAAATTCCTTTCAAACTTGAGGAAGCAATTTGTGGTTTTTTTGGGAGTCAGCACAAACCAAATAGTAATGAGCTCATTTTAATAGAACAGAGTTTATTACCATTCCAGCTGTTGAAAATGTGCACAGCTGGTTCCTGGCTGAAAGATAAAACTGATCTGTAGTGTGTTGCTAGTGTAAAGAAAATCAAGTTAGAAATAAAAAGTTCTTTCTGAATTCTACCCCCCTCCCCTTTTGGGAATATTTTCTACTGAAAATTTTATACGTGACCTTAAAATACTCAAACATATAAACACACATACAAATGACATAGCCAACTCCACAATTTGATTCATTTGAATCCATTTGTCTTTTAAAAAGTTCTAGTGAAGATTTCCTGGGAATAGTGAATGTACAAGTCATTCTCCTGGTCAGCATGGTGAAAAACAGCTGGATATGATTACTAGAGGTCTCTAAAGAATGAAATGGCATATTCAAGTCATATCCTAGGTTGGAACATGTGAGAGTGATCACTCTGGACCTCTCTTTTGTAGAACTTTTTCTATGCCAATTTGGAGGGGCTGGCAGCAGCCAGGAAGGCAAAGAAAAGACCTAATCACCCATCACTTTGGACCTAAGGATCATTGCAGCACCATATAGTCTGAACCTGTATCTCCCTATTCCAATGTATTCTCTGCATAAGAGACAAAATAATCATTCTCAAGTCCAAATCTGACCAGAATACACCCTTGCCTCAGAACCTTTAGTATCTCACTATTGGATCAGCTAGATGCGCAAGTGGATAGAGTGCTAGGCTTGGAGTCGGGAAGACTCATGCTCCTCAGTTCAAATCTGGACTCAGATACTTAGCTTTTTGAGCCTGGGCAAGTTGCTTAACCTTGTTTGCCTCAGTTTCCTCACCTGTAAAATGAATTGGAGAAGGAAATAGTGCCCTATTCTGGTATCTTTGCAAAGAAAATCCCAAATTAGGTTACAGAGAGTTGGACATGAATGAAAAACAAAAACAAACTTGCTTTGGAACAATTATTTTTTTTAAAAAGTCCTTTTCCAGCTTCAACATAGATTGTCCCCCTTTCTGCAATCTATGTTCCAGTCAAACCTGTCTCCTTGTTATGCCACAAACTTTGCTACCCTTCCGCTGGTTCTCTTCATGGGTTGTCCCATGTCTAGGATGCACTCCCTCTTCACTCTCACTTCTTAAGACCCCTAACTCCCTCTAAGGCTCAGTTCCACCCCATGACCCCTGGAGGATTATAAGAAAGGAACGATAATCAGTCCTTGGCTAGGTTATAGTAGGGATTCCATTGAATATGGGCTGTACAAGATGGTCTTCAAGGTCCTTTTTAAGACTCAAGTTCTGTGATTAATTTATCTCTTATAGGAAACTGTATGATTCCCTTAATTGCAGGACCTTTTCCTTTTCCTCAAACCAACAATAGTATGTTTATTTGCTTACATTTTCATCACCCTATTGAAATATAAGCTTTTTGAAGTAATGTACTATTTTATTTTAGTTTGTTTTGTCTTGTATCCATCACCTAACATACTCCCTCACCCATAGTAGAGTGTTAATAAATGTTCATTGGCTTGAGGGTCAAAAAATTCCTTTAGCATCCCAGCCCTAACCTCTGTCTATTTCAGTTTCCTCAACTATAAAATGGACATAATAATAATGATAATGAATAATAAGTTAATAATAATAATGATTACTAATATCTCAATAGGGTTGTTATTAAGATCAAATGAGAAGCATATAAGATATTTTGTAAACCTTAAGAAGAAACATTAATATTATCATATAATAATATAATTATTATTTTTTAAAGATTGAACTAAATATGCTATAATGCTTCACCTGCTTCCATGTCAATATTCTTTGAAGCTTTCAGAGAATAAGGTAAAAAGGAGAAGGGAGAAGAGGTTCAGTTTTGGATATGGTCATTGTGTGAATTTCTTTTTTCCTGACTGTTTGTTACTAGGGTTTTCTTTTCTTTTTTTAATTGGAGAGGGGAAATGGGCGGACACAATGGAAGCTAACAATAGTGTTGGGAAAAAAAAAAAGAGAAAAGAACAAAAAGGGCATTAAAACATTTTTAAATGCACAGAAGGAAGTTCAGAAGGAAGCAGACAACAAAGCTTTCAAAGCAACATTAATTTCTGTTATACTTTTTAAAATAGCAAACTGTATTCAATAGAAATTCATAGTTTCATGGTCTTTCCATGTTCTACTTTTATCTATGGAAATGTTTAATTTGTTTGACTTGTTAAAGTTAGAATTTTAAAATAACTTTAAAATTTTGAGTTTAAAACATTTGGTTCAGTCAGTCATGTTTAACTCTTTGTGACTCCATTTGGAGTTTTCTTGGCAAAAATATTGGATAAATTTTCCATTTCCTTCTCCAGTTCATTTATCACATGAGGAAATTGAGACAAAAAGGGTTAAATGACTTGCCCAGGGTCACACAGCAGGAAATACCTGATGTCAGATTTAAACTCAGGTCCTAACTTCAGAACTGACAACACTCTATTCACTCTGCCACCTTGCTAAAATATACAAAAAAGATTGTATATAAAACTGTGAATATTAAACTACAGCTTGCTTGCTTTTTTTAAAAAAGAGGTATATAATAAAGTCATTTCATTACTTTTAAGGCTTTCTTTCTTATCTCTATTTCCTTCTGTTGTCTTGTATGTATTAAAATATTTCATTTTTTATATTATTGATTGTTTCTTTTTTCTCCTCCCAATCCCTTTCCTCTTTTAAGAAAAATACAAAAGAAAATCCTTTTTAATAAATAAGCAAAAATTAAGCAAAACAAATTCGAAGTTAAGCAAAACAAATAACCAATTCTAAAAAATGCACCTCTCTTTCTTCACCTGTAAGTCATCATTTTTTCACTCAATAGGTAGGTAACATTCTCTATAACTGTGACTGTCAGCTTTTGATTAGAGTTCTTTAGTCATTCCAAATTATTTTTAATTACAACCTTTCTATTGTATACATTAATTCTTTTGCTTTGTTCACTTTACTCACATCTATTCATACAAAAATAGTTTTCAGAAATGATTTCATCATTTATTATGCAATAATAGCCTTTTATATTCCTATGCAATAATTTGTACAGGCATTCTCCAATTTATTTCCAATTAGTTGCTACTGATGCTGCATAAATCTATTAGTGGTTGTTGTTTATCCTTCCTTTTTGAAGAGGACCAATGACATCAGAGGGTACTGTCTCTACTTGTGCATAAACTGGATTTTAAGTGAGGTAGAGCTGTGCCAAGTCCTCAGCTTCATTATCTCTTCTAGAGTCATTGAACCACATAGGCTAGATAAACCTCAATGACTGGCAATAATTGGGGATGCACTGGATGAGCTTGGCATCATCAATGATGCAGCAAGTTCTAAGCTCTCCAGGGTTCCTGCTACAGTTTCCTTTCTTGGCCGCTGGAACAAATTGTCCTCATTTGCCCATTCCACTGGGGGAAATCTTCACGTGCTTGGCGTAGACACCCCTTCACTCACTGAGTGAGTTTGAGGTCTGTCAGTTATTCTCAACTTGGTTTAGGCCCCCTGGCAAGATGATTTTACTGGGTGTGACTGCCTCACAGTTACTTGGAGCCACAGATGAGACACCAAAGGTAGAAGAGCAGCCTTGAAAAAGCTAGTCCATTCTGAACACTCACTGGGGCCAAAGAGTAATTTAGTTACTTTTGGTGTATCATACCAAATTATTTTCCAGAATGATTTGATCAATGCACAGTCCCACCAAGAGTGCATTAGTGTACCTGTTCCATTATAACCCTCTGAGGAGGAAACCAAGAAGAGACTTGTCCATAGTCATACCCCAGTAGTGTCAGAGGTGGGATTTAATGACCATATCTGATACTCTATGAACTCAGCTACCCATCCAAGTTCTTAGGACCTATTTATTTAATAGAAAGCCATCTCTGGTAAGATCCCATGCGAAAGCAATTGCTAACTCTTTGTCTACCTCAAATGTTTTTTGAAGCTCTGATGTACAGAACATCCTTAGCACTTCACCTTTTTAATCACAAAGATGAGAGTGGTGCTTGGTCAAGTGACAAGTATTTCTTGAGCATCTATTATGTAACTTTTCATCACTGATCAATGTGTTATGGAAGGTATAATAGTATCTTCTTTAGCAACTAATGGGATTCAGATTTTTCTCTTTCTTTCTTTCTTTCTTTCTTTCTTTCTGTCTTTCTGTCTTTCTGTCTTTCTGTCTTTCTCTCTCCTTTTCTTTCTCTTTCTCTCTTCTTTCTTTATTTCTTTCTCTTTCTCTCTCCTTCCCTCTCTCTTTCTTCTTTCTCTTTTTTCTTTCTCTCTCTTGTTTTTTGTTCTGTCTCTCTTTCTTTCTTTCTTTCTTTCTTTTTTCTTCCCTTCTTTCCTTTCTTCCTGCTTCCTTCCTTCCTTCCTTCCTTCCTTCCTTCCTTCCTTCCTTCCTTCTTTTCTTTTCCTTCCTTTCTTCCTTTCTTTTTCTTCATTTCTTCCTTTCTTTTTTCCTTCCTTCCTTCCTTCCTTCCTTCCTTTCTTCCTTCCTTCCTTCCTTCCTTCCTTCCTTCCTTCCTTCCTTCCTTCCTTCCTTCCTTCCTTCCTCCCTCCCTCCCTCCCTCCCTCCCTTCCTTCATTCCTTCTTTCTTTCTTTTCTTCCTCTTTTTTTGGAGGGCATGGCACATGAGCTGAGCTTTGAAGAAAGAGAGGAATTCCAGATGTGCAGGACTGCTTTTACAAAGTTATGCGGTCAGGAGACAGTTTAGTTTGGTGACCAGTAAGGTGGTCGCTTTGGCTGGAAAAGAGTAGTGGAGGGTAATGTGCAATTAACTTGGAAAATTTGCCTGGAGACCATGAAAGGCTGTAACTGCCAAGTTGAAGAGTTTGGTGTTTATCTTAGATACCATAGAGAGTTACTGTAGACTCTTAGGCAGGGGAGTGATATGGTTGTATGTGTTTTCTTTGTCTTTTTTTCCTTTTCTAATTTATTTAAGGCAATGGAGTTAAGTGACTTGCCCAAGGTCACACAGCTAGGCAATTATTAAATGTTTGAAGCCGGATTTGAGCTCATGTCCTTTTGATTCTAGGGCTGCTGCTCTAACCACTGTATCACCTAGCTGCCCCTGGTTGTATGTGTTTTAAATATAGTAAACTATTTTCTAAAAATCATGCAATTGTGACTATGAATGTGAAAAATTTATTTCTTTCTTCAACTAAAGAAAATTCTATTTCCAGCTACCCAACTGGCATGCTGATAAGAGTAATCTTAAAATTTTTATTTAAAGTTATTTTCTTTCTTTGGAGATTACTTAAGTTTGCATATACATCATGTAATAAAAGTATGCATTATGACATGGAAATTGCTGCATTATTTGAAGAAAATAGCTATACAAGGCCATCTGGTCTAACCCTCTCTTTTTACAGGTAGAGAAGTAGAGGTTCTAGACAGGTGAAATGATTTGCTTAAGATCTCTCAGAGATCAAATGGCAAAACCCAGAACTGAATTTAGATCCTTTGACTTCTTATCTAGCACTCTTTCCAATGGGTTAAACTCCTACCCAATCTGCTCTTTCAAATTAAAAAAAAGAAAACAACCCAGAAATATATCAGTATAACCTTAAATTTAACAACCAAAGAATAGGAGTATTCTTTCATTTCTAAATTATTTGCACGCTAAATGTCTCTAAGGTCTAAATCTAGGAAATGACCTTATTCCTTTATGGTTAGAACCCTAACTATAGAAATCCTAAAGCTTATAGGAAAAATGTCATGTCTTAACTAGATTAAAGAACATTTTTTTTGGACCAGAATTACTGCACACTTGTAATATGCAGGAAGTATAGTATGAATGTCGGTAACATGTCTGGAATGTACGCATTACACTCAGATGCCAATTCAGTTCTCAGACATTGGAGACCTATAAATCCCTAGTTTGTAGCTTTCATTTTTTTAAAGAAGCTGCTTTAATAGTTCTCCTGGGTTCTATGATTTCTACACGCGGGCACACATGCACACACACACACACACACAAACACTCAAACTCACACACCCATACACATACATAGAGAGAGTGATGAAACATTTGAGAGCTTGGTTTTGTGTGGAGGGGTGTGGATTGAGTAGCTTGTGATTGAGTGTGCAGATGGTGATGTGATTGGTTAGTGAGTGAAGTAGATCATAGAAAAATGCAGAGATAAGATTTATCCAGCCTGGAAGTTGGGGACTCAGAAATTAGGCAACTGGCACTCCTACTATAGGAGATTCACATTGATAGGCTTAATCTATGGAATAGATTTTATTAGAGCCATAACTTAGGTGAGTAATTGCATCGTTGACCTTGAAATTTAAAAGAACTAACATTTGTGCTCTCCTAGTATATGGAATGACTGAGTTTAGCATATAGTTAGCAAAAATAATTCATCACATAAAAAGCTGTCAAATAGCGGCCATCCTCTCCTTGGAAACAGACCTCAGGTGAACTCTTTTATGCCCTGGTCCTGACCTACTCTTTCTGGCAGTAGCCTCTACAGCAATCGTCTTCCAGTATCCTGGAAATTATATTCTCAAAGGTAGCTCAGTCTCTCTGCTCTGGGGTCATGGGGACCAGCAGGTTCTTGTGATTCCTGACATAAGGTTGTCCCCAAGGACTCTCAACTGGCTACTTGTCCCAGGTATATTCTGGGTGCCAGAATGTTTAATTTTGACTCTGAATTGTATTAGCCATGGGCTTTCCTTCCAGAAATTTTATTTCTGTCCTTAAGTGGGTTGGAATTTTCGTCACGGGATACCATCATAGTATTGTTAACTGAAACTTCCTGAAAATTCCCTATGGGCAAAGGGTGGTAACAAAGGAACAGAATGTAATCTCCTTGAGGGCAAGGACTGCTCTGGTTTTTCTTTTTTGTCCTCATAGGCTAGCAAAAGATAGAAAAAATAGTTTCTTAAAAGGAGAAAATTCACTCCCTCTTGGATTAAGGAGAACTAAATTATATATTCCATTATTGGGACACTAGTTTATTGCTATCACTTCCTCAATTTCTGAATTTTCCTTTAGTTTCTTATAAGGATTAATAAATTCACATTTTCAAATGTTCCGAACTATTTTGCCTGGGAGTACTGGGTAACAAATAAACTTTATGTTCATTATGAAGTTTTTTCAAAAGTTTCCTTTCTCAGATTAAGGAGTACATGACTTTTGCAATGAATCATAAAACCTCAGAGTTAGGAGGGATCTAAGAGGTCACCTAGCCTGACCCACATTTGTATAAGAATCCCTTATACAGAAACAAAATTAAAAAGTGTTAGAGGATCTTGGTAATTGGTCACCCAGACAGCCCATGGTCATCTTAGCTATCCTCACAACTCCCAAATTACCTTGAAAATTTTATTTAAAGTTTTGAGTTCCAAATTCTGTCCCTTCCCCCCTGCCCCCTGAGGGAGTAAGCAATACTTACACATGGGCAAATTATATAAAACATTTCCAAATTAGTCATTTTGTACAACAATAATAAATAATAATAAAATTAAAAGAAATTAAAGAAAAAAGAAAAAAGAAAAGTGAAAAATAGCATGCTTCAATCTGTACTAAAACAACATCAGTCCTTTCTTTGAACGTGAATAGCCTACTTCATCATCAATCCCTTGGGATTGTCCTAGATCATTGCATGGCTGAGAATATTCAAGTTATTTACAATTCTTCATTGAACAGTACTGTTGTTATTATGTACGTTCTCTCAGTCCTTGAATAGAACACCATGCATCAGTTAATGTAAATCTTTCCAGGTTTATATGAAATCATCCACTTTGTCATTTCTTTTAGCACAATAATATTCCATTGCAATCATGTACCATAGCTAATTTAGCTTTCCAATTGATGAACACCACAAAAAGAGTTGCATTAGATATTTTTGGACAAATGGGTCTTTTAGCCCCCTTTTTGGATGTCTTTGGGATATAAACATAGGATTGGTATTGCTAGATTATAGGGTCTGCAGTTTTCTAGTCCTTTGGGCATAGTTCCAAACTGCTCTCCAGAATGATTGGATCAATTTATGACTCGTCCAACATTTGCTATTTTCCTTTTCTGTCACAATCCATCTAATAGAGGCAAATATTTTGTTTTGTTTACAGTTATTTTACATGGGATTTCTCTTTCTTATCTCTGTTCCTATGTTCTCAACTAATACTAGTCCTTTGGTACCAAAGTGAACAACACCAACCAACCAAATGACTGGAGGCCTGAGTTGCACAATTATATTTATTATAGTGAGGGGCATGCTGTTCATGACATCCTTCTCACTTGCCTTTACCAGAATCGTTCTATTCCAGGGTCTGATTTATAAGAAATAAGACTGTTGGAGATGGTCTGGCTGCCGGGGGAGTCTTTGGTCTTAAATAGTTTCCATGACTCCTATATCAGTGAGGCACCCGGCACAAAGTCAACATGTCAAGCACTAGCTTGTGCAATGTGATGGTAGAATACAACAAGCAGGTACATCCTAACCTGTCTTTCAATGACCTAATCATCAGTATGGTCATTTTTTCTCAAAGCTTCCATCTTGGAAGTGTGAATTACTCATCAGCATAATACAATTAGCAATAGCTTTAAGACTGGGACATCAGCTTGCCAGGCCTAGGGTTATACTGCTCTGCTATTTGTATACTCACCAGAGCTTGATCATAACAGACAGTGACAGAACCGTGATGCTTTCCAAGGGGCAGCCACGCTCTCTCAGAATGAACCCATTCCAGGGTGGCCCTGCCCTTCACAAAGAAAAGAGAACTCTACCTAGGACTTCCATTAGCTTCTCCAGGATTACCACACTGGGTACCTTGAGGTGCCAGTCTATGCCAGATTTGGGGATCTGAACCTGACTCACTTTCAATCAGCTGAGGGCAATGGAGGCTATCACCTTTCCCTTTGGACAGCTGCTCATCTAACTAAAGTCTTTCTCTACATCTATTGAAATAATCATATGATTTCTGTCGGTTTTGGTATTTGTTTTTTCTAATATTGAACCAACCTTGCATTCCTGGTACAAATTCCATCTGGTCATAGTATATAATTCTTATGACATAATATTATAATCTCTTTGCTAGTATTTAATTTAAAATTTTTGTACCATAATTGTATCTTAAAGGAATTTGGTAGGATTCCAACTATTTTTTCAAATAGTATATATAACTTTAGGATTAATTGTTCTTTAAATGTTTGGTTAAATTCACTTGTAAATCCATCTCTTCCTAAGGAATTTTTACTCAGGAAGTTCATTGAGGGCCTGTTCAATTTCTTTCAAAAATTGGGTTAAGCATTTTATTTCTTCTGTTAATCTGGGTAATTTATTGTCAAATTTATTAGCATATAATCGGGCAAAGAAGCCCCTAACAATTGTTTTAATTTTCTCTTCACTGATGGTGAATTTGCCCCTTTCATTTTTGATACTGCTAATTTAATTTTCTTCTTTCCATTTCTTATCAAATTAACCAAAGGTTTATCCTGTTCATTTTTTTCATAGAGTCAGCTTCTAGCTTTATTTATTAATTCAATGTCCTTATTACTTTGAATTTGATTAACCTCTCCTTTGATTTTCAGGATTTCCTGTTTGACTTTTAATTAGCAATTGTTAATTCACTCTTTTTCTATTTTTTAGTTTTATGCCAAAATCATTGATTTCTTTTTTCTATATTTTCCTGATGTAAGCAAATAGAAATTAAAAATTTTCCATTAAGTACTACTTTGATTGTATCCCACAAATTTTGGTATAGTGTCTCATTGTTGCCATTTTAAAACTGAAATTATCAATTGTTTCTATGATTTTTTTTCCTTTCGGTCACTTATTTTTTAGGATTAGATTAATTTCCAATTTATTTTTAATCTCTCTTTTCATTGTTCATTATTTTTTGTTTTTGTTTTTGTTTCTTTGCAAGCCAAATGGGGTTAAGTGGCTTGCCCAAGGCCACACAGCTAGGTAATCATTAAGTGTCTGAGGCCAGATTTGAACTCAGGTATTCCTGACTTCAGGGCCTGTGCTCTATCCACCGCACCGCCTAGCCACCCCCATTGTTCATTATTGAATGTAATTTTTATAATCTGTAATGTAATTATTATCTGCTTTTCTGCATTTGGTTATGAGTTGACATGGTCAATTTTTATGTAGGTGCTAAATACTGCTGAGAAATAGGTATTACTTTCTATTTCATTCAGTTTTCTCTAGAGATCTATCATGTCTAATGTTTCCAGAATTTTATTCAACTCCTTCACTCCTTTTCACTTCTTGTTTTTTTAGTAGATTTATCTAATTTTGAGAGGGAAATTTGAGGTCCCCCACAAGCTTTATCTACTTCCTACTGCAACTTAAAAATTTAGATGTTATATCATTTGGTGAATATATCTTTAGGATTGATGTGATTTCATTGTCTATGGTACCTTTCAGCAAGATATAGTTTCCTATCATGAAAAAGTCTTCAGAAAAGCCTAGAAAGACATGAATAAAACTGACAAGGAATAAGCAGAACCAGGAGAACATTATTCACATTAGCAGCAAAATTGTATGATAATCAGTTATGATGGACTTAACTCCTCTTAGCAATCCAGTGATTAAGGACAATTCTAAAAGACTTGTGATGGAAAATGCCATTCACATCCAGAGAAAAAGCTGGGGAGTTTGAATGCAGACCAAAGCATGCTATTTTCACTTCTTAGTACTTGTTTTACATATTTTTTCTGTCTCATGATTTTCCACCTTTTGTTCTGATTCTTCTTTCACAGTATGATCACAATTTTAAAAAATTTTTAACTATTTAAGGCAATGGAGTTAAGTGACTTGCCCAAAGTCACACAGCTAGGCAATCATTAAGTGTATGAGGCCAAATTTAAATTGAGGTCCTTCTGACTCCAGGGCCAGTGCTCTATCCACTGCATCACCTAGCTGCCCCCAACAATTCTTATATTATCTCTCTTGGTTCTTCTATTTTCTATGTTAATTATTTATCCAATCAGAATTTTCAAACTTTCTTCTACTTTTCTTTACCTTTTTAATTTTGTTTTTATTACATCTTGATGTCTTATAGAGTCATTAACTTTTATTTGCTCACTTCTAATTATTAGGGAATTATTCTCTTCAGCAAACTTTTATACTTCCCTTTGACATTATTCCAATTCTCCAATTTAAGGGAGTCATTTTCTTGGTAAATTTTTGTATTTCTTTTCCCATGCAATTACTGTTTTCTCATTATTGTCTTGCATTATTCTCATTTCCTTTACAATTTCTCTTCTACTTCTCTTATTTGCTTTTTGAAATCCAGAATTCTTTTTGGGTCTGAGAATAAATTATGCTTTTTATTTTTGAATGCTCCACATGTAACCATTTTAACAGTATTCTAAGTTTATATTTTGATCCTCCCTATTAGTATAGTAACTGTCTATAATCAAGCTCTTTTTTTTGTTTTAACTCATTTTTCCTACCTTTTTTGTGACTTGGTGGTTTTTATGTAAGAGTTGGGCTCTGACCCTTCATAGTCCCAAGTTTTTGTCCTGGGGCTTTGGATCTTACTGTTGGCTTTCATTGAATTTAAAGTCTTAGCTTCTTGCTTTCATTAGAGAGAAGGCAACCTTCTAGCTTGTACTGGTAGATGTGGTGGGGTGGGATCTCCCTGTTGGTTTCCCCTGAAAATGGGATTTAGCTGCTGGTCTCTCCAGGGTGGGGATTTGTTACGAGGTTGCTGAGCAAATAGGACTTCTCTGCTAGCAGGTCCTGGCACAATTTTGTTGTTGATGGGGTTGGGAAGAGGTTGGAAGATGGGGTTGGTTGCTCTGCTCTGGAGATAGGGTCCTCTGCTAGTAGGGGATGCAGGGGTACGAGTCTTGCTATTGGCCAGCCCCAGTGTGGGTCTTCACTTCTGATAAACAATAGGGTCAAAGCCTTGCTGATACTTTGGGCGAAGGTTGGGTCTCTGGGGTGGGAGCCTTGCTGGGCTGCCCAGACTGCTCACTTGCATAGGAGGTTGTTGGCTTGTAGGAAGATGGGGTGGAATTTTCCAGACTTTAAGCCTTGCTGCAGACAAACCCTCAGCTGTGAGTCTGGCTACTGAGCAGGGGTCCCTGCTCTCCTCTTAGCCCAGTGAAACACACCTTTCCTATTATGCTGGAAAGCTGTTTTCCTGGACCTAGATTAATTCTGAGGTGGTTTTCTAGTTGTTAGGAGGGAAATTTGGAAGGGCTTCAGAGAGTTTCTTCCTAATTCTACCATCTTGGGACCAGAAATTTTCTGCATCTCTTCTCTTAGCATCATGGGAGCATTAGCTAAATTGAGGGGATTATGTTTTATTTATTCAACCCTATCAAACTTATCCAACAAGTAGCTATCTAAGCTTTGATTGATTGTATCCAGTGAAAGAACCCATCACCTCCTGAAACAGTTTGGGCAATTTCTAATTGTGAATTTAACCTTACTCAAGCCTAAATTTGCTCATTTGAAACTTCTACTCATTGTTCTTAGCTCTACCACTTGGGGCTAAGCAGAATACACCTGTTTATTTTTTTCAAAAGTTCATCTATTTTATTTTATTTTTTTAACATTCATCCATATGCATATGTATATTTTTAAGTTGCAAAATTTCCTTTCATCCTCCCTTACCCTCAGCAGTGAATAGTCAGGTTAACATTGTACATATATATTTTTGATAAGTATGTTTACAGATTAGTCATTTTCGGTATGAGGAATTAGGATTAAGGGAAAGAGATACATAGATAATTTTTATAAAGTGTTCATCAGATTTTGAGGGGTTGGTTTTTTGTTGTTGTTGTTTTGCTTTTCTCCCTCTGAATAGAGATAACATTGTCCACAGCCAGTCCAATACAATTGTCCCAACTCTCTGAACTGCTGAGAGGTACATCTACTGATTGACTATTGACTACTGATCTAATTCTTTTTCCACATAAAGTTCTTCTCTTCTTCTCCTCTCCTTCCTCTTTTAAGAGATCTTTATGTGGGGCATCTAGGTGGCACAGAGGATAGAGCACTGGGCCTGGAGTCAGGAGGACCTGAATTCAAATCCAGCCTTAGACACTTAATAATCGCCTGGCTGTGTAACCTTGGGCAAGTCATTTAACTCTATTGGCCTTAACTAAATAAAACTGATGATCTAGAGACTTGATAACATTTTGGTTCCTCTCCTCTAAAGAATTTCCAACTTATCAGTTCCTTCTGAGTCATGTTTATGGTTTTGATGATCTTTGTATTGATTTGGTTATAGATGAAAATAACATTTTTGAGAAAAGACATTTGTAGGAGAATACAGTACAGTCAATCAAAATTGATACAGTCAACAAGAATTTATTAAGCCTATATCATGCTAAGTGATGGGGATGCAAAGAAAGGTGGGGGGACTAGTCCTTGTACTTTAAATAGCTCACAGTCTAATGGGGGAATACAACTTGCAAACTACTAAATTCTAACAAGATAGAGACAGGACAAATTGATGATAATCCATGGAGAGTAGGCACTAGCATTAAGGAGATCATAAAAGGCTTCTTATAAAGGCTTCTTATACATGGTGGTGTTTTAAGAATGCCAGGGATGTCAGGAGACAGAGATGAGAAGGGGAAAAATTTCAGTCATGGGGGACAGCCAGTGAAAAATCCCTGGATTGTGAGATGAAAAATGATATGCAAAGTTCTAATAATCTCCTTTTGGAAATTAGCTTGCCCTTGGTTCCTTCATTAGTCTTTTAAAAGTAATGGAAAACAAAATGATTTTGTGCATGAAGCATCAAGTTTTCCAAAAGATCTGCCCATCTTCAACACTGGCTCTATTTAAATCAGGAAAAGCAAAAAACAAAGATGCATTTGTGTGTGTGTACTTGGATGCAGGTGGTAGTGGGGTGAACTTGTCATTTAGAAAAATATCATAGTTCCCCCCTTTTCTTTCTTCTGAAATCTGCTTCTGTGTCACCCCCTCAACCTGATTTTGAATGTATCTAGTCATAATTCCAGATCCAGAATTATGGATATGTACATAGACAGACTTTTCTAAATCACAGTAATTATTTCTTTAGATAGAGAGAGTCTCCATGGGGATATATTTGGAATTTTTCTTTCATATATCCTTTGTCTGCAGCAGTCCTATTGATTTCAGGCAACTGAGAAGTACTATATATGTCAGGCTAATGATTTTTATTTCAGATGTGCAATCTCCATTTAAACCTCTCTCTCTCTCTCTCTCTTTGAAGCATTGCCCTGTTTTTTCCATTATCAATCCATAGATTCAAATTGTTGAAAAAAAATGAGTGCTACTTGAATATTGGGAAATTGCCTGGACTATTAATGTTAGTTTCTCTTCCTAAAACGGTTTGGAGTCTTCTCGTCTGTAAAAGCAAAGCTATACCTGTCTAATATTTATATACCCATTATGGTAAATGAGCCTGCTTTTATGCTTGGCAGAAATTCCAATTAAGAGTTGTCAGAAACAATCTCTATTTCTGGATCGGTGTCTACTTCAAAGTTGACCTTGTGGTTTATGGTTGTCTTATTTCCTGCATACACTGGTCTAGGCACTGCTTTTTAATAAAGAATGTATTTAAGTATCAATTAAGAAACTACAAACAGTACCAAAAAAGACAGTTGACCAAAGTCTGAAAATATGAAATGTTCTTTGGAGGGTTTGGGGTGTGGATTGAGAGGCACATATTCGTAATATTTGGTATGTCATCATCAAGTAATGTTTACAAACCTCAAAACTCTGGGGAAACTTGCAGGCTTTAGCTAGCAGATGTTAGCAGTCCAGGAAGAATGATGCTGACTGCCTGATAATATTCCCTCTTGCATATCAGAAACGTGCAAGATGGACAATAAATCTTCATGGTGTGGATAAAAGATCTATCTGACAGTAGTGCTAATCCAGAAAGAACACTGAAAAGTGTCAGAAGGGCTTGATAATTGGGCACCCAAACATCTCTTGGTACCCTTAGCTAGCTTTGCATCTTTTGACTTAGAATTAGGGAAACATTGGTTAATTTGGGAGGATTATGTAAAATGGTTACCTTGAGAATAATTTAATATTCTGCTGTCTCACAATATTGTTTCTCTAGCTAAAATATTAATTGTATGCAATATAACCCATTAGCTACAGGATATAGTATCACCCCATTCCAAGCACTAATTGATTAGTTATTTAGGTGTGGAAGTGACTTTAGAATTCATCTAGTCTAAGCCTGTTATTATACAGATGAGGAAACTGAGGTCAAAAGAGAGTTTAAGTTTTTACCCAAGGTCATACAGTTAGTGACAGAATTAGAACTCAAACTAAAATCCTCTGACTCCTAATTCGGGATGAATCAATAAATGCAGTGATTATAACAATGACAAAGATTCTGCATTATAAAACCACTGAGGGTCCTAGAGGACATATAATGAATCCACCTTCACCCTCATAGCAGAGAGGCAGAGAGCCATAAGGGAAGGAAAGTGTAAACACTATCAGATATGGTCACTGTATCAAAATTTTTATGTTTTGTGTTTTCTTATTTATTTTATTGTTTTCCTTCTCAGAAAGGAGAATTCATTTTGAAAGGAGGAGAGTTTAAAATGATATTCAACTGAGGACAAAATACATCAGTAAGATGCATTTTTAAAGGAGTGGATTATCTTTTGGTGTTTTAACCTGTAACCACATTGAATGTGACTGGCATAGATTTTATTTTTGGGAATAAAAGGAAATTATAAAAAAACTAATACAGTACTAGAATTATATTTTATTTTTTAGTGTTCTGAAATCATTTTGACACATTCATACACCACCAAATGTCTTTCTTGCATCTATCTATGTTGCTTAGTACATAATAGACATTCAGTAAATACTTACTGAATTGACTTCCCTATCATATTGGAGTAGTGGAAAGAATGCTAAACTTGGAATCAAAGGATCTGGTTTCACATCTGGCATATTACTTATCTATGTGATCTTAGAGAAAACAATTAGTACATCTTGGGACACTTACATTACAGACAATTCATAAATACTTACTTAATTGAAATGAATATTTATGATTTTAGAAATGCCCACATACTGGCTGCTAAGACATGTTACATAGTGATTCTGAGATCAGGAAATCTCAGAGTTAAAAATGTTCAGAGTGATGTCAGTTGTCTTTTAGTCCAACTCCTACTTCAAGAGAAATTTTCTTCATAGAATTCCTCAAAAGGGGTCATCTAGTTTGACCAGAGTCCCTCCATTGCCAGAGGATTCATTATTCAACTTCTGGATTAGCTCTATTGTATTATATTTTAATAAAGATATTTTTCCTATATTTTTTATTGAAATAGAGAGTAAATATTGAATTTCTTATGTTTTGGTTTTACATATTTGGTCAGGGGTCTGGGATCATTCTTATAATTTTCTCAGAGTGTAAGCACTGATGTCCCTGAAAAACTGAGATTTGTCTTTTTCCATCATAAAACTAGTAAAGGACTCTGCAAAAAAAAAATGATCTCAATGTGAGGGTATCTCTCTCTATATATGTAAGTATGCATGTATAGGTACATATATAAATCAATGCTTATATATGCATATGTATAGTCCATTACATGAGAAATGCCCAGCTAGAAGCAGGTATGCTTTGAAAGTATACTTGAAAGCTCTGTCCTATCTATACCTCTCCTATTGAACAAACACAAAAACACATCCCCATGTGTGTATGTCTGTATGTGTGAATGTCTATATATGAAAACATCCAGAGTGTCCACAAATCTGAATGTGGCTTTAAGTTATTAAATTTTATGTGTGAGTATGTATGCACACCTATATATGTATGTATCTTTAGGCTATTAAATCTTATATATAATGCATATTCCTTCTTTGGTGGCAAAATAAATTACAAACTTGGAGACCAAAGGAATAGTCATTACAAAAAATGACTGAATAAGATGCAGCATATGAATGTGAAAGATATTCCTCTGCTCTAAGAAATGAGAAAATGGATTATTTCAAAGGGTTATGGGCCATGGTTCTACAGTCCAGAAGCTTGCCATGAGGCTAGAATGGGAATGAAATTGGAGACTCCAGAAGGAAGTAACCAGTGGAAGGAGGGAAATAGATCTCACAGAGGGATATTCTGAGCTAAGGAGAGATATTCCAGGTGGTGTCTGTGTGTGTGTGTGTGTGTGTGTGTGTGTGTGTGTGTGTGTGTGTGTGTGTGTGTTGCTTAACTTTGCATAATGGTTCTAAGGAATTTGTTTTACTTTCTTTTTTAATAAAGTGAGAGTGCAAGGGACAGAAAAGTGATTTTTGTTAATTTTTTAAAAATAGATTTGTGGGGGATGTTGTAGATGTGATATGTTAAATTAACTTTCAGAAGATATCACTGTATTATTAGTTTTATTGTACTCTTTTACTTTGTTACAAGAGACTTTAATATATAAATGTTTGCAATGTAAAAAGGCAATGCACATCAATAAAATATATATATATGTGAATATGTGTATATATATGTGTGTGGTCCCTATATACATACATACATACATACATACATACATAACACACATATAGAGACTGAGATATGGAACAACAGAGAAAGAAACAGACAGTGAAAGATAAAGACAAAGAGAGACAGTGACAAAAAGAGAGGCAGAAACAAAGGGACAGAGAAATCTGTCCATCTCTCTGTATGCTTCCTTTGAGGATTAAAAAAACATTCATGGAGATGCTACTATATGGTAATAATATATGTTTAAGTGACATGCATCCCTTTGGAAATAGGCTTTTATATGTTTTAGTAGGAAACAAAGTTGGGGGGGAACACCATTTAAGAAAAGAGATCTAAAACTTTCTAAACATTCCTTGGATCTTATGACTGCCTTATACTATATTTTGATAACCTAATAGTGATGCTAAATGACTCTCAAAAGATGCATTAAATATCTGTGACATACTAGTAGGAAAAATTAATTTTACCCCTGTTCTTCTTATCAGAAAATTCATGAATGCCAAGTTTCATTTTAAAATTTGGTGTCACATGAATCCAAACCATTTCCCAATCCTAAAATTCTTAGGACACCCAGAACAGAGATGAATCTACCTAATCTTGATGCTCATCCTTAAGCCTCATTTCTCACCTTGGTCTGTTTTTTAAGGAACCTAGATCAATCAATCAATTAATTTAAAAAGTAAGCATTGAATAAGACTTGTATATACTAAGCATGATATTACTAGATGTAGACAAAGAAAAGTGAAAACACAGAAACTAGTCAATCCTCTTGGACAAACCCATGAACAAGGAAGGCAACATAAAATAAATAGGAACATACAAGACATATAAAGAGTAGAAGAAAAGTACTCTTCCCTGAGAGGAGAGAGCTAATGTAGTCAAAGGGATGGAAGCCTTTCAAACGAGGCAGAAAAGCTAAAGGGTAGACTAAGGAGGAAAAGCTTCTAGACATAGGAATCCGTAGAGAGGAGATCCACTTTCATGTTTGTGAAAAATAGCACTGAACCACAGGCTATATGGAGGAGAGTAAAGTATGGAAAGACTGGACAAATTGGAAGAGGTCAATTGTAAAAGGCTTTAGATGTCAAATAAAAGACTTTACATTGATCCTAGAGGTAACTGGGATCCCTGCAGCTTTTTGAGAAGGGGATGTCATATGTACAGAGGATGGATTGTGGTAGGAAGAGGCTTAAGTTATGGAGATCAGTTTTAGGTTACAGTTCAGAGAAGATGTGATTGGGTCTTGACTAGAGAGGTGGAATTATCATGGAAAGAAGGAGTATATATTAGAGATGTTGTGAAGACAGAAGCAATAAGATGGATACTTAGAGTTGTTTAGAAGACAAGGTTTCCTTCAAGTTTATTTTTTTTAACATGACTTTAGATTGAAAATGGTGCCAACCTTAATCCAAGGTTGCTTTTCAAGACCAACAAAAATGTCCCCAGGAACAGAATACAAATAATAATATAAGGTGAACTCTTGAAGGAAGAATTTTTTTGCTTTCATTGTATATTTAGGAAAGTGCCTGACACCTGGTAGATGCTTTATAAAGGCTTGTTGGCTAACTATACCTTCTTCTCCTCCATTTGTAGATAAACCAGATCGTGTAATTTTATTTTGTTCATCCTTAACTCATATGCTTTGAAATGATTGGGTAGCAAAGACTTAGTAAAGCCACCTAACTGGGGTCAACAATGTGGTGGTAGAGATTGTTTGGGTTAAATGTTGGATAGAATGAACTTCTATGCCAATGCTGCTGATGCTATTGTGTCCACAGGATCAGCTCAGTCTCTATCCTTGATATTTCAGGTAGTAGCAGTCATAGCCCACAGATCCTTTGCCATCTGCTACTGGTCTTATTTTCTCTGATGTGGATTGGGCCATAATTATCCATGTCTAGGTCACCTGCTGATTACTTTGTGGGCAGTGTTCTAGGAGACCACCCAGAAGCCACAGCCGACTTGAGCATATCACAAAATATAGTGGAGTCACCACAGAGATTCCATTCAGGGTGACACCCATGTACTGCCCTCTCTATAATTTCAAGGTCTGGTTTCAGTTCTAGAGAAAGAAAAGAAAGTTCTGGGAAGAGCTGAGACCTAATGATGTGAGAAACTGCTTTTTCTCTCCAGTCTCTTTCCTTATGCATGAGAGTTTAAATTCTGCTGCTTCTCGTTCCTGATGACAATATCTTTGGCTGAGCAATAGCTTGTTTCTAAAACAGGTGTCCTTAAGCTTTTTGGTCCTGGGGCCCTTTTGGCAGTCTGGTGAAGCCTATGAGCCCCTTCTAAAAAAAGTATTTTTAAGTGAATTAAGTAAAATGCATAGGATTACAAAAGAATGACTTCTATATTGAAATACATTTGCCAAAATATTTTAAAATGAATACAAAAAAACAAGTTCATAGACCTCAGGATAAGACACCTTGGTTAGAAATATTTTCCTCCAACCTAAGATGAATATGTGGGCATTTAGATCTGTATGCAGGTTTAATGGGATATTGAAGAAGAGGTTAATTCTATGTAGTTCACTGGAGTGATAAGTATCCATGATTGCTCAGGTAGGGTGGCATTAGTATTAATATGGCGATATCAGAAGCCCCTAAACTGGACAATGGACATGTTGGTTTCTCTTATTCTTGCTGGAAATGGAGGGGATTTCATTCTTTATTTCACTCCCTACTTGGGATGTGAGTGAAAACACTCTTTAGAAGGAAAATTTGATAGAAGAAAAAAATTGTCTCATTTCTGGGAAAAGAAAAGAAATGTGGTCAGGGAATCTTGGGAATTAGAGAAGTAACATCTCTCATTCTCAGGCTCCTGTTCAAACAGATAAATTGCTGATGGAAAGCCAATTTTGGCCTGTTATTCACATCAGAAAACATATAACCACACGATGATCCCATGTTAAAAATCTCCCCTGGGTACTCTTCTTAAAAAATAAAGTTGGCAAATTAAGCAGATAATTTAGTTCTTCTCAAAATTAATGTGATTCATTGGGTAGAACTTGTACCAGAAGCTCCTGAGGGAAAATGGAAGTTTTTCTAAAATTCTCACAGAATAAATGTCATATTGATTCTGGTTACCCTAAGACTTGGTGACCAAGAACAGATAAACTTCATTGACTTGAGACCAACCCAATGACTGACAGAAGATATTCCAACAATAGAAAATTATTTCTTCAACTTATGAATCTATACCCTGTTAAATGCAGAGATTGTTGAATGGAATGTCACTTTAAGAGGCTACCACTTATTAAATTTCATATGTATTCAACACACACAGATACAATTTTTAAAAATAAAAACAAATGAAATACAAGTTCATAGTTTCTTAAACAATCCTCTTTCTTGTCCTTCTCTGAGTAGAATACTAGGCTGGATATCAGGCATACCTGAGTTCAAATCCAGCCTCAGACTCTTGCCAGATATTTGATTTAGAAGACACTTATTCTCTTTTTGCCTTGGTTTCTTTATGTGTAAAATGCAGATAATGACCTCATCCAGCACTCGGGGTTGTTGTGAGGGCCCCCAAAAATTATAAATGTGAAGTGCTTCACAATCCTTAAAATATAAATGCCAGTTATTATTATTATTATTATTATATTGAAATGATTAAGTTCACAATAAATAAAAAAGATTAAAAATATGTTGTTGGTTATTTACTTACCATATGCCATTTCCTTTCTGACTGTTGGAAATTCAAAGTAAAACAGGGCCTCTCCACAAAGATATTACATAACTTAAGTAGAATGGAAGACTGAAATCATGCTTCAAAGGGCAATGTACAGAGGGTAAAGGAAGTGAGACCAGCTATCACATAAGGGAAATACAACATTTATTAAGTAATTAACAGAAAGATTCATAAAAAAGGCTAGAAATAGCAGTGATCAACAAAGCCAAGACTCACCTACGAGCTGGAAGTGGGTGTCTAGATTTATTTTTGTTTGTATGTTTGTTTTTTGCTTTTTTAAAAAATAACTAGCTATGTTTCCATGAACTGCTTATCCTCAGAATTCTGTACACCCAGTTAAATGGAATGTTTGACCAAGAAAATGGAAAAGCTAAATCACGAGATGGTTGGTGAATAGTCCAAGATCACAGGCAGAGTTACAGTAATAGCAGATTCAAGAATTAAATGCAAATCCCTCAGGTCCCTGAGCATAGCTTTTGCAATCACAATATTAAATGCTTTTCATTTCTTCTCAGGCAATTCAGGTATCAGACTGAATTGAGTCAAAAGGGGAAGGGCATGGGAAAGATGTAGCAACTCTAGTTTCCCCATTTTTCCTAGGTTTCAAATTAATTGAAATAAGCATTATCTGAGTACCCACCCTATAGCATGGGCTGGATCTAGTGGTACATGCCTATGGCCCCTGATGCTGGGCAAGCTGAGGCTGTGGACAGTGTGAGTTTGGGACTTCTGAGCTGCATGATGTCTACACCAAATGCAACATCAATATGATCAGCATCCAGGACCAAAGGGCAACTAGGTGTCCTAAAGATTGTTGAATTTTCAGGGGAAACTGGGTGACACAGTGGATAGAAGACCAGCCCTGGGTCTTCAGGAGGACCTGAGTTCACATCCAAGACACTTAATAAATTACCTAGCTGTGTGACCTTGGGCAAGTCACTTAACCCCATTGCCTTGACAAAAAAAAAAAGACTGTTGAACTTTCCAAGGTAGAAAAAGTGGAGATGGTTAAAGTTTCTGGGTTGGAGTGAGGTCCCTTAAGTGGCTGCTATACTTCTATCCCTAAAAGCTCAAAGTATGTAAGGAATTAAGCCAGAAGGGAAAGGATGTAGCAACTCTAGTTTCCCTGTTTTCCCTGTCTAGAATAAAGATTTTTCCATTTTTAAAGGAAAAAAGTCATCAATTTTATTCTCAGGTTATCTAAGGAGCTTAAAAAGATATTTACTGATGATCTCTTTAAAGACCTATGTTTCACAGTAAATCCTTTCTTATATCAAAGAAGAACAACTGAACAAAACAAATCGGTGCACTGACCATTTTGGAGAATGTATGCTTTGTTTTCCATCCATTGTCTACCACCTCTCTACAGAGAGGAGGGAGGCACTGTGATTCCTCTGAAGTCATGATTGGTCATGGCATATCAGGTCCTTGGCATCAAAATTTACAAGCACGGGGCTTACTCTGGGCTTCATACATCCTGTTAGGACATGTGCAGGCAATGTGGTTCAGCACATTGAAATGGAAATGCTGAAGCCTTCACTTTGGTCAGGGTCTATGATCAGGTCCAAGAAGGCTTAGCTGCACTTTCAAATCCTTCCCCCAAATGAACATTTGCAGTGTACCATGGGGAATGAAATGCCCTTTGCTCTGATGCCAGGGAACTGGTGAGATCAGTTCCAGACCTGGTCTGGTTTTCTTTGCTCCTGCCCACATGCTACACATCAGAGAGCATCTGAAGCAGCGTATTGCCTTTCCTGTGATCCCTTCATAGCCTCTGACGAGGGTGCCCAGGGGTCTCTTTACCCTAGCAGTCTTCCTCTGGCTGCCTTGGCAGTGCCCATGCCAGGATTTTTCACATATTTACATGAATATGGTTCAAGTGACTTCTTAAAACAGATGCTGCCTTTCTGTGAGGGAGGCTTCTGGACACTTTTTTCCAGGGAGACTAGATTATCTTCCTTCTGATCTTTACATTGAGAGAAACAGAATCCCACTCTGCTGAAGTTGGTTTTTCCTTTTGCTGTACTTGTCAACAATGGCCACAATCCTGTGCCCACCTCATGTCTCTTGGTCTTCTCTGGAATCTTTTTCCCCCCAGATATTTTACCACTCTCGACTGTTCTTCTAACTTCTCTCTTCATCCAAGCATCAGTTTACTTAAGTCTAACATACTTTAAAGTGGAAGGAAATGCTCCTGGGTGGCTTGATCTTGAGTGAAACACAGTACCTTTAAAGTAAGGAACTCTGAGCACTTGGCAAGAGAAATTGTGCTCATAATCTAGAAATAGTTAGTGCAAGGAAGGGCATGGTGGCATTCATTGGTAGCTGTGTTGAGCCTGAAGGCAGGAAGACCTGAATTTTAATCCTGCTTCAAATACTTAATGATAATTGAAGATCCTATGATATTATCACTAATTAATCCTCCATATAGTTTGTATACAGTTGGCATTTGACTGTGAACTCTTCAAAGGCAGGAACTATTTTTGTCTTTCTTTATATACCTAGTCTACCTAAAACATAGTAGGAGCTTAATTAATGACTGTTGATTGATTGATATTTAGTGTGTTTGTTAATTGATTGACTCATCATCTCCTTTTTTTTTTGGGGGGGGTAAATATACCTCACTGGTGCTGCATAGGAGAGGAAAAGACTTGAAGAATAGGGAAGGAAAAATATATGAGAAATTAGACTAATTCTGCTCGGTCCCAGAGTAGGAATTAGAAGCAATGGATGGTTATCAGGGAGAGGCCTATTGGACTTGATGTAAGGAAATAAATCTCAGCAGAACTCTCCCAATGTGGAATGGGTCATCCTCAAGAGGTATTAAGTTCTCCCATAAGGGTAGAGAAACTGGATGGCTTCTTATATGGGTGATAAAACAGATTCTTCCTTTAAAATAAATTTATATTGATGTCTTTTGCTGTGTTTTTTTCATTTAATATCCAGTATTTTTTTCCCTGCCTCTCCCACAGAGATATCTCCTACACTAAACAGGATTTTTAAAGTCATAAAATAAAGAAAAAAGGAAAAAATCAGTATAATTAGCTAATACCCAAATCTGAAAATATATGTGTGAATACTTGTAGATCTTTCATTTCTCATAAAGGGGTGAGATGGAAGTATCTTCTTCAGATCAAATTAAACTGGAAAGATTGATTAGAGTTAAATTTTGAAGAGCCTTAAATGTCAAGGTAAAGAGTCATTATTTTATTCCTAGAAGCAATAGAAAGTCACTGAATGTTTTTTGTTTATTTGTTTGCTTTTTGTTTTGTTTTTATTTTTATGCTGGGGAATTAGAGCTATTCTTTGGTTCCATGTGGAGAAAGGTTGGAGAGGAGAGAGGCAACTCAGGGAGAGACTGTTAATAATCCAGGTGAGAGCCTGGGCTAGTGTTATCTATCCATGGGATGAATCCAAGCAATGTCGTGAAAACAGAATCTCAAGGATGAGCTAATAAACTAAATCATTATTAAGAGTGAAAGGGAGAAAAAAAAAGCTAAAGATTACATTGAGTTTTCAAGTTTATACAACTAGGAAAATGGTACTCAAAGCAGCAGAAATAGGCACATTCTGTAAAAACTGTGTTCAAATCTTGCTTTAGACACTTGCTAGCTGTGGTGCTTTGGGCAAGTCGCTTAATTTTTTGGTTCCTCAATTCCTTCATCTGTATAAAAGGGGGGATTGGCCTTGATGGCTCCTTTCCTCTCTAAACTGATGCTCCTGGGGTCCTGCTATCATCCCCTGATGAGTTAACTTTATTTGCCTCGTTCTGTGAGTCTCTGAGATAATTTTAATGAAGCCGGACAATTCATCATCCAGTCTGTGGGAGAGGAGTTTTTTCTGAAGATAACTTACATATCCCAGGATTTCATTATTATCTTTATTTCATTATTCATCTTGAAGTAGACACTTTATAAATACTAGTAAAAATGAATTGAAATAAATGTTAAACAATGATTTAGTATTGCTCATTGCTTATAAATGTGACCTACAAATGAGAGACCCAGCAACTGAATGTGAATAGGATGTCTGTAAGAGTTCCAAGTTTCACACCTATGTGAACCAAGTCTCACTAGCTTTTTGCAGACCGCACATGTTTGAACCAAATAAAAAAGCAATATTTATGTATGTGGGTGAAACAGGGGATATATGAATTTTTATTTTTGGTTTTTAATAAAGCATTATATCTACAAGAACATACTCTGCAAGTAGAAAATTACTCAGTCCCATGATCTTTATGATTATATGTAAACTATTGGTAACCTTCCTATTGGGGTGAATCACAACATATTCTGTGAAAGAGAGAATGATGCTCTCTGAATACTGAAGTAACTCCATTAATCCTCACAAATGGACAAAGGATGTGTAATATAATTCACTTACATAGTGACATTGTTAATATTGATGCAGTTCAGATTTTTACTGGCCATTAGATCTTACTCTTAGAATACCAAATTAATGTTTTTATAAAATATAAGGGTTCTGTGATTCTGAACACATTCAGTTCCTTTTTCCACCCCTCTGCCACAATCATTATAGAAGTCAAAGGAAGTGATGCAAAATTGAGACCTTAGATTTATGGCTCTATGCTCTATGAGGTTGTGAGTTTGCCATTACTAAAGGTAGTGAGCTCTCTCATTCATGAATATACCCAAGGCAGAAACTGGATGACTAGTTGCCTAAATACCTTTTAGCAAGTCACTTAATCTTTCTGTGTGACAGTTTCATATGGTATAAAATTAAGAATTTAGACCAGAAGGTTGATATCTCTCTAAACCTATGATCCTAAGATCTCTCAGTAATACTCTAGAAAAATTCCCACATGGAGTAAAAGGCTGAATTAGATGGCTACCAAGGTCTCTCCCAACTCTTAAGAACTCATGATTCTTCTCACCTATTTTTCTTTTTAGCTCTTGGTCACCTGATCCTTATGGTAAACATCCTTTTCATCCCCTAACATCTACCAGCAAAGCACAAAACCTAGAATTTCACATTAATTTCTGGTGCCTCAGCACATGAATGTTCCTACCCCTTCTTAACTCTAGAATATTTTGCATAAATTTATCATAATTTTTCTATATCCATCTACGGCATTATTCCAGGTTATATTTATTAGGTAAAATCAGCCCAGTGCTAAAAAAATTTGTTTGTAAGAACACTTAGGAAATGCTTCCAGATTACCACCCATATTCTCAGGAAGTCTTTTAATGTATCTAGTTCCTACAGAGTTGGTGGTTGGTTTGATGAAACTACCCTAACACAGCCTAATCATGCTCCCTTTCTATGCTGAAGCCACACTATGCAATAGAAAATTCTAGGTCCCCAGGAG
This sequence comes from Macrotis lagotis, assembly GCF_037893015.1. Taxonomy (NCBI): domain Eukaryota; kingdom Metazoa; phylum Chordata; class Mammalia; order Peramelemorphia; family Peramelidae; genus Macrotis; species Macrotis lagotis. The sequence goes on along the minus strand of NC_133663.1, from coordinate 72,427,197 downwards.
TGCTCATGTCCTCATGACTGGGTGGGAATAGGGGAAGCTCTTTCCTAAACTTAATGAATTTCACAATAATTTCCCAATGAGGACATGATGCCCCAGGATGACTATGAATTCTCTCCAGAACTGACAATAACCTTTTGTGGTATTGGGAACTACAGATGAAAGTAACTTTGGACCCAAATGAATAATGTTCTGATATAACCACCTTTGTATATGAACTAAATTGTGTTTGAGAATAGTGCAATTTCTCATAGCCACTGGATTAGCTCTTGTTTAGATAGAGGAGATCACCTAAGACAATAGTAAATGTTCATTGATTGATTTTAAAATGCAAATAGCCCACAACTGTTAAAAATTCTCCTAACAATTCAGAAAAAAAAATGCACAAATTCAAAACTCCTTCAGGTCATGGCAAAAGGAAAGTTAGCTTTTTCTAGGCAATTCATATGAAAGTGAATGCATAAAAAGATGAGATAACTTCCTTTTTCTTTGAAAATAACCTTCAAAGTCATGTTTTTTAACCTCCAGGGTAAAAAGTAAGGAATAATATTTGGAAATATAGAAGCACAAATTCACATTTTCAGGCTAATGATTCCCTCAAAGAAGAAAACGTTTCTTTTCCAAAATGTATTACATTCTTTCAGTTTATTTTTTATTTAAAAAACAACAGCCCACACACAGTTTTATTGGTGGCTCTTGTTTTCTCTCACTTTCCTGCAAAAGTTGAATCCCTCCTTGAAACTAAGTGGAGCAAAAAGACCCAACATCTGGTAGTATGTGTAATAATATTCTACCTTTTCTGCGAAGAATGAATGTTTCATTTTCTTTGCCCTGGGGTCATTATTGTTTTTTTGATTACTCAGAGTTTGGTTGAATTTTGGTTGAAGATGCTATTCTTCTGCTCCTATTGATTTCACTCTGCATCAGTATATTCATATCTGATTTTTCTCTGAATTCCTGATAGTCACCATTTATTCATGCACAGTAACATTCATTTACATACACATGTGTTTATATGCAGACATATAAATGCATATATATATATATATATATATATTTACGTATATACATATACAGGGTGTATCTCTAAATATTTAACAGCTGGCTCTCCAGAAATACATGATGGATGTTTAAATTTAATCTATATCATTAAATTTTTTCTCTATCATTTTCCTGTTTAAAAAATCGACAAAATACCAAATCAAGCACTGATTTATAGTATTTGCTGATTTCGAGGTATAAATATTCTTGTAGAAACTGACTCTTGGGAGCCAGTATAATAAGTTCATTCCAGCATATCCCTGAGAACACAAATATGCTTATATCTATTATCCTCATATATATATATATATGTATTTACATATGTATTCATGCATAGATAACATGTATCTATAGGTATATTTTCATGCATGTATTATATATGTATATGCATATATAGATATATCAAAGTTAGTTCAGTTTTTTAAATTCAATGGTCACCTATTTGGAGCTTTTATTAATATCTATCTATCTATCTATCTATCTATCTATCTATCTATCTATCTTCTATCTTTTTTCCTGTCTTTGATCCTCTTGGATTTGGTGCCCATTGGAGTGATTTCTGATTTGAAGAATATAAGTAGTTTGGTGACTTTTTTGCATAATTCCAAGTTGATACCCACATTGGTTGGATCAGTTTACATCTTTACTAGGACATTATTAGTGTGCCTTCCTGCCTTCCCATACCCCTTCAAAATTGATTGGTAGAAAGAATTTTTGAGTACTTAGCTATTGGTCATCAATTTTCAAGAATTAAAGTAAAGCCAACTTGAAGACAACCTTTAGTTCTTATGTATGTGTATGCTTCAATGACTTGGAAACTTATATAGGTCATTTATATGCATTTATATGCTTCTCAGAGTTGCCAGAAATTGATAAGCTTGAAGGCAGGATGACCTGATTGATATTTAATCTAACTTCTAAAACATACTGTTTGTGTGATCCTAGGCAAGTCACTTAATTTTCTAGTACCCTCAAGCAACTTTCCCAGACTATCTTTCAAAACAGTTGCTAATCTGTATTGGTAGACAAAGTTTTGTTGGTGGGAAGCTCCCTACCATAATGAAATCCAAGAATAAGTCAAAAAACAAATAAACCCCCCAGCAATTTTATATATATTTTTATTATATAACTTTTCATATCTTTAGTAAGCAAAGGAAAATCCCATTAAGTACCAAGTAATTTCCACTGTTTTCCAGTTTCCCAAAATAGTAGCATTACAAACTTGATGAACTTGGATAACAATGTGTAAATTCCCAGGCCTGAAACCCCATTGGGTATATGCAAAGCTAAAAAAGAAAACAAACTTAAATTCTTCCCTGATTCATTTTATTTCTCAGGCCCTTTCAACTGCCTAGAACATTGTGATAGAATTTTCTTCTTTTTTTTATCAATTTTATTTTTTTAATTTTTTTAGGGCTTTTTTTTCCCCAAGGCAATGGGATTAAGTGGCTTGCCCAAAGCCACACAGCTAGGTAATTAAGTGTCTGAGGCTGGCTTTGAACTCAGGTCCTCCTGACTCCAGGGCTGGTGCTCTATCCACTGCACCACCTAGCTGCCCCTATCAATTTTATTATATGCTGAGATCCAAATTTTCTCTTTCCCTCTTCCCCATCCGCTACCATAATTGAAAAAGAAAAATAAAACCTGTTAAAAACTTTCAGTGAAGCAAAACAAATTCCCACATTGAACTTATCCAAAACAATCAAAACATAAGTATCAATCTACACTCTGAGTCTATCACCTCTCTATTTGGAGATGGAAATTATAATTCACTGTGAATCCTCTGGAATTGCTTGGGTTTTGTGTTGATCAGAGCTCTTGTTTCTTTCAAAATTGCTTGGCTTTACAGTATTGCTGTTTTATGTCAATTGTTCTCCTAGTTCTACTCACTTTATTTTGTATTAGTCTTCCCAGGTGTCTCTGAAGCCATTCTCTTCATTAGCTCTTACAACATAATAATTCCATCATATTCATATACATTAATTTGTTCAATCACACCCCAATTGATAGGTATTTCAATTTCCAGTTCTTTGCCACCCTAAAAATAGTTGCTATGATAATTTCTCTCTAATTTCTCTCTCTCTCTCTCTCTCATATATATATATATATATATATATATATATATATATATATATATATATATGTCTTTTTCTCTTTCCTCGATCTTTTTTGAGTATGAACCTAATATCAACATCACTGGATACAAATTTATTCTTGATCTTTTGAGAATTTAATCTTGTTCTTCCTGAATACAAAGTTGATAAATATCCCATATAGATGGCTTTATTACTGAAAACAGAGCTAACCTGTCAGTTAAAAAAAAATCAATGCGAGCTTTGGTAGAGTGACTTCCATTTGTCCACCACTGGTCAAATAAGAGATATCATTTAAGTGATCAATCCAACAAAATAAAAAGTGTACTTGATTCAGCTTGTTAAATGTGGTGGAGCTCGAGCATGGGACAGCAAAGACTAATATTGCCAATTATTCAGCAAACTGTAGCCTCTCCAGAAGCAATCTTGAGGAGATGAAAATATTCTCTAGCAGTCAAGTGATTTACCCACAGGAAGTAATTTCAGGCCATAGAGGAGCCAGAATTCCATTTGGTAAATTACCAATTCCTGGATTGAATGTTCTAAAAGAACTGACTGTGCATCAAGACAGTCAGTTGGTACTCCAATGTCAGTGTTTTCTTTATTTTGCTCAAAGTCCATCCTATTTCTTCTTATACATTTGGTCTTTTATTAATTACACACAAGTATGCTACATAACTTTTCTCACCCTTACTCTCTTAGTTTAGGGTAAAGTCAACTATTTGTGAACATGGTTCACCCTGTTGTTTGGATAAAATCTCTCATGAAAGAATAGTTAAGCAATTAAGGGAGAAATTTTACTGATTTAAAAAAATGATTGTTATTCAAGTCTCTCATGATGAATTCTTATGGCCTAAGGGGTAAGAAAGGGCAGCTTTACAGATAACTTCTTGAAAGTGGAAAATAGTCAAGAATCATCAGTGAGCTAATAATAATCATATGGGTTCCTTGAGTCATCTTCCATTGAGAAGTGTTTGACTTTCATTATACTTACCCTAACCACATACCTTAGTGAGGTTGTCATAAAACTTCCTAATAAAAAAATCACCAATAAGAAGAATAAAGCACGAAATAGGCCATAATTTCCCAAGTGAGTTTAAAGATGATTACAAAATAATAATTAGTGTGAAACTCTCCCAACATTTTTAATCAACTGAAGATGTCATTTGCAACACTATTTGTTTCTTCAACAGCTTCCTACTTTATCTGCTGATTCCCTTTCTTATTCTGACAGAATAATTTATTCCCCTCAAATCCATTAATCTCATTCAAAGTCTAACATTAATTTTTTCTTGAAACTAGAGGTCATTAAACCCTCTATAACTTAACATCTTAAAGAGTTGGACACTTAACCCCTCTGAAACTTAAAATCCTAGAGAGGGGGACACTGAGGGGTTAGATGACTTGTTCATGCTCCCACAGCCAGAAAATATCAGAGATAGATCTTATCTCAGATCTTTCTGACTCTACCATTGGTCCTCCATCCATTGTGCCATTTTATCTCTTAATAGGTGAAATTATCCTAAAATGCTGATTGACAGAGTGCTGACAAAATAACGATATTTTTCTGGTAGGTATTCTTTGGGTCTTATTATCTTCCTCTGTAACATGAGGGCTAGGGATTTGAACAGGTGACTTCTGGGATCTCTTCTAGCACTAAATCTAGGACCCCAAGGTTCTAAGATTAGAAGGCTATTACAAAGCAGTTATGCATGAATGCTTACCAGAAATTTTTCAGGCAATATTTCCTGCGATGTAGGATTGTAAGGTTCAGGAAGGTTTAATTCTTTGAATTTTTCATTTGCTACCCGTGAAGAGGAACTAATAACTATTGCCTCTAGAATTAAATATAAATTCTTCTTTTAGTTTGGACCTTCACATTTGATTCCTGCCTCTCTTCCTTGTGTTATTTCATGCCACTCATATTTAGAACTGATGAGAGACCTTTGAGGATACCAAGTCCAACCCCAACAGGAGGAGAATGAAATTTAGAGAGACCATGACTTGCCTAGAGTCACTCAGTTACTAAATATCTGTGATGACCCAAAAGTTAACACAAAAAAGAAACCAAAAGAAAATTCAAATACCTCTGACAAAGAAGTTGTATTCTTCTGTCATGGTAAAGACCAGTAGTAATGATCCTAATTTCCTCCCCAAATGCAGGGAGTTTGATTCTTAATTAGCCACCAATATCTTTGAAACCTTCCTTCTCCCTTCTAGAGTGAAACACCATCAATCCTAAAGTCCTCAGTGCCCTCTACCAATGCTTGGTTCTCCTAGAAGCACATAAAGACTCTATAACAACCCATCAGACTTTACTAGTTTGGGAGAGGATGTTCCATTCCAGGGTATCAGTAGGGACTTGATATGTTTCCTTTCTTCTCCCTAACTGCTCATGATTTTGTAAACATCCTTACTTCATAAAGTTGATATATTTTTGTCTTGCAGTAAATTTTAAGTCTTCTTAAAGTCTCCTTTAGTACTCTATGACAATAGTTGTATCAGAATTCAAATCTGGGTCTTCTTGATTCTGAGGCCAAGACTCAATCCACCATGACTCCTCTTTATGAATTTCTTACTTCATCTCTCTGCTCCAAGAATTTATATCTCTTCCCCATATGCAGAAGGCTCACTCACATATATGCTCCTCTTCATGTTCATCTCTTTGACTTCCTTCAAGTCTCAACTTGGAGTCATTCTCTATCATGTAGTCTTACCCTCTCAATTTTCTTTGTTTTATGCTAATATGTGTACATTTGTTGTATCCCAATTTAAACCTTAAACAGGATTTTATTGCATATAGAATTGTATAAAGAATTAAAAAAGAACAGTATTTCATGAGATTTTGATTTTTTTGATCAGTGAATCCAGGACTAAAAGATCTTTCTCTCCCTATCATGCACTAGCCGTGGAAAAGTATATGGCCTCTCTTTCCCCCAGATGTTTGGGGTCAAATTCATGGGTAATTTGAATAATCCTATCTAGCTGCTTTATTGGAAATGGAGTGTAATGACAGATAATTGGAGAGAGAAAAGAGTATTCCTCTGAACTCTAGAGCTAAGTGGAGTTTTGAAACAGGTGGGAGGCACATTGTTTAGATGCTGAAGATGAGAGATTGTTAAACTGTGATGTCACCAATCCAACCTACATAGGATTAAGGAGAGATTCCATAGTGCGCAAGAGTAATTTGTTCCTCTACCTTTGGAGATCAAATATATGTCAGACCAAATATATGTCAGGGCAATATAAATATTTAAGACAGTGTAAGAGCAGATTTTAGAAACAGTTGTTTTGATTGATGACACAGACTGGCAGAGATCCTGGAGGGCAACTGGTCCCCTCAGACTGGGAAGAGCCACCATCTTCTGTAGACCGAGGTGAACTACAGGGAGGGCAACATGTGGCAAAGGGCAGGGATTAATCACCATTGCTATCTCCTGAGAATAATTGAAGGGGAGAATGCTAGTAAAAGACTGCACTGAAATCAGAAGAAGAGTTAAAAGGAAACCTTGTGAAAGTTTGAGACACTAGAAAAACTGGAGTGAGGAAGACCAAGCACACCATGCAGCAGTATTTCAAGCTGGGAGAAAACATTTTCTAAGCAAGTGTTTTCTATTTTACATGAGGCCTCTTTCCTAATTAGTAAATAACCTTGTTTTTGCCTTGAACTTTGAACCTATTGACTTGTAAAGAAAATGGACCTGGGAGGAGGCAAATATCAAATATTGAAGTTGCCATATTGAATTATCTGGGGGAGTGGGGAGAGGTGATATTCTAGGTCCTGTGTATATGTGATGGTCGGGAGTTTCTACCAAAAGAGCTTATTTCAAACAATAAATCTTCTATGGAAGAGATTCAACCCAAATGGACAAGTTGAGGGAGTACCTATACCAATGAGGGAGTACCCATCCCAAGCATCCATAGGAGAATCAATAAAGAGAACTCAGTTTTGTAGACAGTTTTCCAAAATAAATAATGCAACAAATATTTATTAAGAACCTACTAGGAAGAAGATTCTATGATAGGTCAGGAAGATAAAAATCAACCAAATGCAAAAAACTTTTCATTTTATTGCAAGGATCAGCACTTACATAGATAAGCAGAATACAAATGAGTGGGGAGAAGGAAAAAGGACTAGTAATTGAAGAGATTAGGACATTTGAGAAAGAAAAGAATTTTGATAAAGGTGAGAAAGAAATGTTTCCCTATTATGGCTATGGTTCCTTTGCATGTATGAGGTAGGAAATGTAAGGTGAAGCTCAGGGAACAGTTGGCAATATAATTTAGCTGGTACATAAAACACAAAGAAGTAATATGAAAGAGTAGGCAGATAGATAGAGCATCGTGTTTGGAATCAATCAGTAAGATTCATCATCATGAATTCCATTCCTGCCTAGATGTGTCACCCTGAGCAAGGCACTTAACTCTATTTACCTCATTTCCTCATCTATAAAATGAGTCAGAGAAGGAAATAACTAAACCACTCCAGTATCTTTGCAAAAAAAAAAATAGCCTTAAATGTGGTCACAAAGAATCAGATATGACTGAAAAAAGTAGGTTAGAGATATATTGTTGAAGGCCTTAATGTCAGGATAAGGAATTTGTTACTTTTCATCTCAGAGACAAATGGGGATCTTTAAGATGTTTTGAGAAGAGGAGTCATTCAGTCTCTTAGAAAGATTCTTCTTGAAGTTTGTGAAGAATGAATTGGAATGAAGAGAAATTAGAAGCAAGGGAAATAACTAGGGAATTCTTTAGTCTAGGTTTGAGTTTAGAAAGGATTGAACTAGGGTGGGTAGTATGAATGGAGATGAGAGAAAATGTTAAAAATGTTGTGGAGGCCTTAGGCCATGCTAATTGATTAGAAAAATTGATTGTAAAAGTGCTCTGGTAAATGTTTATCAAGTACTTTTTGGAAAAAAAAATGTGCATACGACATACTTTTAAGGTTAACTTTCATTATTAATATTTTCTCTATGGTTTTTCCTCAAAACTTAAACATGATCAAAAATAATAACTCAGGCCTTGATTTTAAATATTTATTGAATTCTGAGATGTAAATGCTCACACTGAAAATTCAAATATTGGCTCTCACTATCTTATTTGAGCATACTCCTTAAGAAGATTGCAGGGGAAGCTAGGTGGCAAAGTGGTTAGAGCACCAGCCCTGGAGTCAGAAGGACCTGAGTTCAAATCCAGATATTTAATAATTGCCTAGCTGTGCGAGCTTGGGCAAATCACTTAACCCCATTGCCTTAAATAAATAAATAAAATTTTAAAAAGTTTACAAAATTTGTCTGAGTTCTACCTGAACATATCAGTCCTATTTCTCTTCTGCCTTTATTAGACTATACAATATTAGCCTTTATCTGGCTTCATCGATGAAAAATTTTCCATGGGATACTTCTAGAAAAAAGACCCTTACAGAGATGTCAGACATTTTTTTTTAAAGTATAAGGTGATTTTTATCTTCTCTTCTAATCTTCATCCCTCCCCTTGTGACCCCTCATGCATTAAGGTTGAAATTCCATAGTGGATTAGTTCCTACTTCCCTCTCAATTAAGCAGTCAATCAATCAATCAACAGATATCTACTAGGGGCAGGCACTCTGACAAATACTGACAATACAAAGAAAGTAAAAAAAACACTTGGTTCTGGTTCTCAAGGAGCTCGGAAGATTGTATGTCAGCAACTAAGTACAAAGATACATTGAAGGTCAATTGGAAGTATTGCAAAGAGAAGAACCTAGTATTGAAAGGGGACTGAGAAAGTATTGGAGAAGATGGGATTATTTGACAATCAAAGGAAACCAGGGACTTGAGGGAGGCAGTTAGGGAAAAGAGAAATGGGACATTGTATATGAGGAAGAGCAAGAAGACCAGAATCTCTAAATGGAGGGGAGTAAAGTATAAAAAAAAAAAATAGAAAGATAGGCAAGGTGTGAAGAGTTCCAAGGTCCAAACAAGGTTTTATATTTGAACCTTGAGGTAATAGAGAAACACTGGAGTTTATTGAAGAATGAGTTGGATTGAATGCTGGACCTAAGGTCAAATCTGGTTTCAGACACTTGCTAGCTATATGATCCTATCCCTAGAATTGCTTACCATTTACTTGTCCAGCTTATTTTATAGTTGAGGAAACTAAGGCAAATTCTGTTTCCACATCTGTAAAATAAGTTGGAGGAAGAAATGGCAAACCCCTTTAGTATCTTGCTAAGAAAATTCTGAATGGGGTCACAAAGAGTCAGACATGATGGAAATGACTGAACAGCAGCAAAAAAGAAGCTTATTATAGGGAAGTAAAGTAGTCAGACTTATACTTTAGGAAGAACAATTTGACAGCTAAGTAAGTAGTGGACCAGGATGGGGAGAGACTGGAGGTTGAAGAACTAGAATAGAATGCAATAGGTCAGGTATGAATTGAGAAGGAGCTGCACTAAAGGGGTGGCAATGTTAGAAGAGAAAAGAGTACCTTAAAAAAAAGGGGGCAGCTAGGTGGTCCAGTGGATAAAGCACCGGCCCTGGAGTCAGGAGTACCTGGGTTCAAACCCAGTCTCAGACACTTAATAATTACCTAGGCATGTGGCCTTGGGCGAGCCACTTAACCCCATTTGCCTTGCAAAAACCTAAAAAAAAAGAAAAGAGTGACATAAAGATATAAGATACACAAGTGTAAGGAGAATTGACAGGGTTTGGCAACTTAATGCATATATAGAGTGAAAGAGTAAAAGGTGAGAATGATAGGTAGGTGTGGTACTTGGGAGATTTGGAAGGTGGTAATGTTAATAGTAAAAGAAAAATTGGAAAGATAGAATTTGGGGGAGAGAAAAATAGTTCTGTTTTGGACATGATGAGTTTAATATGTCTATGGATGTTCAGTAGGAGATGTCAAAGAGGCAGCTAGTGATGGGATACCAGTATTCAGGAGACAAATTGTTGTTCAGTTGTTTTCAATTCTGTTTGAAATTTTATGATTATTTATGGTCCCATTTGGGGTTTTCTTGAAAGAAATATTTAGGTGTTTTGCTAGTTCCATCTTCCACTCATTTTATTAATAAGGAAACTGAGGCAAATAGGGGGAAGTGATATGCCCAGGAATTCACATAAAATGATTTATCTTCTTGACTCTAGGCCTATGACCCTATTCATTGTGCCTCTTAACTACCCCCAAGTAGAGAGATTAGGGATGGATAGATTTGAGAATCATCTTCATAGATATAATAATTTTCTCCATGGGAGCTGATGAGATCACCAAATAAAATAATATAGAAAGAAAAGAGAATAGGATCCAGGTTGGAATTAATTACAATTAGTGAATAGCAATTGAAGATTCAGCAAAGAAGCCTGAGAAGGAACATCTAGACAAGTAAGACAAGAGAGAATAAAGTATCAAGAAAAAGATCATCTATGGTACCAAAGGTTGACAAGAGTTCTAGAAGGATGAGGATTGAGAAAAGGTCATTCAATTTGGTAATGAAAAGATTATTGGTAACATTGTAGAGAGCAGTTTCAGGAAAATAATATGATCAGAAGTCATAGAGTAGAGAATATGGAAAGAGTGAGAGGAGAAAAAGTAGACATATCAATTGTAGATCGTCGTCTCAATAAACTTAGTTTGGAAGGAGAGGGGAGATGCAGGATTAATGGGGAGAGATAATAGGATCAATGAGAGTTTTTTAAGGAAGGGAAATACATATGTATATGTGTATAGGCAACAGAGAAAGTACCATTAGATTGAAAATCAACTTTCCAAGCCCATTGCTCTAACTACTTAATAGTTACAGGTACTTAATACATGTTTGATGAATGCTTGTCAAATGAAACCCTTCTCAGTTTTGTTACTCCCAAATGGATAGCACAAGGTAGTAATATTGGGCAGGAATATAGAGGTATTATTCTTCTTTCCTTTGCCAACGAGTCATTGCTTTCTGATTGTAACTAGCCTTGACTTCTCAGATGATTGTTTAATTAACAGTGAACATATCTGCCACTTTGGCAGCTGGAAATCTTGATGGCAGCTGCTCCATAGGCAGTTCATTCTCCTTCTCTGTGGTTGCACAACAGCTATGCCTTTCTTCATATCTAATCTTACCCTAATTAACACTAAATCAGATTTAATTCTCCTCATGTTAGTTTTAGCATTAAATTCCTTTGCCAATGTGCAGGTTCTAGCATGTGCTGCTTTTCTATTTGGAATGTTTCGAAATCTCCTAAGATTTTTTTGAGATTATCAGCTAATTATACAATACTTCTTTATAATCATCAGCTATACAATCGGAACTGGCATTAGAGGTCCTCTTGGTCATTCTTCTCATTTTATAGAGGAGAAAAATTAAGCCCCACAGAAGTTTACTGACTTGTCCAAAATCACATGGGTCATGAGAGACAAAACTGGATTTCAAAATCTTTTGAGTTTAAATTCAGAACTCTTTTCAGAATATTGGGTAGCTACCATTGATATAATCCCCCTTCAGAGCACTCTGTGCTGCCAGTGAGCTGTTTTCTTATCTTAATAGAAGGGAATCTTAGAGATTATCCAATCTTACACTCTGAATTTTCCAGACTGGGAAACTGAGGTTCACAAAAGTTAATTAAAGGTGTCATGACTCATTAGTAGTAGAACCAAAAATAAAGTTAAATCATCTGATTTCTATATTTGTGTTCTCATGAATAATTTTTTTGTTTTTTTTCTCATGAATAATTGAAAATTGTTATATAGTGACTGGTTCTGAAGACAGAGTATCTGGGTTCAAATCCCATCTCTGATGCTTATTACTTAGATGATCTAAGGTAAATCACTTAATAATCAAAGAGTGATATATCTGAATTTCAAAGTATCTTAAGTTCTGAATTTTAAACTTTGGCTGGGACCCACCCCTAATATTGCAAAAAGAACCTTGAGTAAATATTCCCAACAGGGGAAGGACCAGTGGTGTATACCAGTTTCAAAGCATTATCATTTGCCAAGAAATCAGTCCATAATCTTGTGGGAATGGGATCAGAAATGAAAAGTGAAGAGGAGAAGGTATATCTAGCTAACTTAGGAACTAAGAGGCATGAAAATTAGGTGACACAGGGATGGGTCTGGAGTTAAGAAGACCTGAGTTCAAATATGACTTCAGTTACTTACTAGCTATGTGACCTTGAACCAAATCACTTAAACCCTGTCTATCCCAATTTCCTTAATTGTGAAGATCAAATGTGGTCATATTTGCTAACTTAGTGCCCAATGTATAGTATATATATGTGTATGTGAGCTAATATGATTATATTATGATTATTATTACATAGAAATCCAGGGGGACTGTGATAGAGTCTAAGGGACTTTTAAGTTCTCAAGTGTTCTCAAATTTTTCAGAATTTTTGGTGAGAGATTTCATTTCTAACTGATAATTCCACTATAGTTTGATAATGAACACCAATTGACTTTATTAAAATGACCTTTTATAGTCATTTTACCTTAAACATAGCATCTAAATAAATGATCAGAAAAACCCAAATGAGTAAAGTCCAAGCTAGTGATTTGCTGAAGATATTTGCTGAAGATGATTCTAGCTTTCTTGACCTCATTCCTCTCTTTGACCACATTGGAGATAATGCTCTAACCAAGGAGATAAAAACTTGATCCACCAATTGTTCGTATAGAAAAGTTCCTTGAACTAAAATACCACTAACAGAGATTATTTTGAAATACTTGTTATAATGAAAAAATGTAAGATGGCAAAAACAATTTTTACTTTGATACTGACACCTGCAGTCATACACACTGCTCTATTCCTAGAACAAAGTCATTCCTAGATGATGTATTCAGGCTACTTGAGGAATAGCAGACTCATTTTAAAGATTCCATTTCTATTCAAGAGGGTCTCTTCTGAATAGTTTGCCAGATTAAAAACTGATTGCTATTTTTTCTTATGGCAACTGAATAGAATTTTTTGAACGGTCTCCACTTACCACTACTCTGAATATATGTCAGTATGTTCAGGAAACAAAATTGGTTTGGTAAATCCATTTGTGCATAAGGTGTCATCCATGACAAAAGATTGAAGACAATGAATTAAATGTAAGTCATAGGACTTTACTTCCAGTATATAGCAAGGGACATCAATACTACAGTAACAGTTTGAATTCAAGTAAGAAGTTGAAAATGAAAACTGACAAAGAACAAAGCATTACGTTTTTATTATTCTTCATCAGGTGAACAAAGAACCTGCTTACCTTAAGAGATGTCTACACAAAGAGAGGTGGACCAATGGCAAAGATGTGATTTTTTAAATTATATATCAGTTCTGAATAGTGCTGATTCCAAAGGGAATGAGACATATCCTTAAAGAAATTATTCAGATTATCTATCTGTGTCTTAGCTTCAAATGAAGAAAGATTCCCACAAAAGAGAAATGATAAGGGTTCAGGGACCTTTCCTTGGAATTTTAAGCCTATAAAGACTATAAAACTACAAGCATCGGAGGAATATTAAATGTGTAAAGCAGATTACATAAAACAGGAAATTGTTCAAAGGGATGGAAAAAATACCTAGAAAGGCTGGTTAATTTTAGGATTCTCAAATTAAAATGCATGTCAAATTAATGTGAACATAACACTAAATCATGTAAAGCAAATGATTGGCATATTAAAGTCAATTCATGTTAAAATTTTGCTTTTTTTGAACATGCAAAACTTTTTGGTTTATTTTGTGTCCAAGCAATCATTTTACTTTGTCCCAGTTAAAATGCATATTGTAATTTTCCTGGCTTTCTTTAGGTTCCTCATTTGTAAGATGAAAAGAATTTACTAGATTAACTTTGAAATGCCTTCTAGCTCTGAATCTTAGAAAACACACACACACATAATTCCTGTTACTCAGGAGAAGTGAGGGACTGGATTTTACAAATGACTTTGTCAACATGACAAGTTTTGCTTCACTCTTTAGCTGCTAAAAGAGGTTTGGTATTAGTGTGTGGAGTAGTTGTTTTGTAAAAACGGTTGTAGCATTTTAAAAAATGCATCAATACAATTTATAAAAACCAAATTAAATGGGCTGAGATGAGTAGAATACCATTTGCAAAAGTCCATGTTTCATGCAGGAGATTAGTGTGAAATCAGGAGAAAAGATTCAGAGTGTATTGGGATCTGAATGATTCAAATTTCCAAAACTTTAACCTTCTAGAGTGAGTATTTATGTTTCCTGTGCCTCCCTCCGCCACTAAGAACTGATGTTTTAGTGTGGTCTTGGGACAGGGCCCCTGTGATCCTCTAGGAAATGCTGTCTATTGGGCATATTTCTGTTTGTAATTCACCTTTTATGTTCTTATGTTCCAGGAACTTCAACTCACCCCTCTAACTTATCAAAAATGAGGGTGGGCATTGGAGAAAAATTTACACCGATTTGATTACAGGTCAGGGCTAAAATGGCATCTCTAAGTAGATACTGCAAGTTTGATCTCTCTTGAAAGTATGAGTTCTTGAAACTCTGGAAAACTAAGAGAGAAATAAGCTTTACAGACATTAAATGGCATCACCCAGGATTCAAACAATCTTTGGCTGGTCTAGAATGTCAGAGTTCAATCTTTTCCTTTGCAGATCCAGATGAGGTTGTTGGCTGTCTTTCAGGTTCAATTTACTTAAGAGGAAGGGTTGGTGTAGGTGGTCCAGTGGGTCAGGGATCAGGAGCAGAGGGTATTTCTCCTCAGATGAGATAATAATGAGGACCTTATATTTGTGGCAGATTTCATTACCTCATTCTTATTTACAAAGAGATCAGCTCCAGGGCAGGAGAGCTGGAAGGCTAAATGAGCCAACTTTGGGGGGAGTTTCTTTCCTAAGAACTCCTGTCACCATCTCAGACAATAGATTCAACTAACCCCAAGTGACTTATATCAACAGCTACAAGTGGGTCCTTGCCATCTCTAACGTGGTTTCCACTTATTGGTGTAGATACTGTTACCAGCCAGTTTAACAGTTTATTTATCTCAGAATACTCAGAACAAGATTCTCATATATTTGTCAAAAATCTTAGAGTCATTGCTGGGATTTGGTGTCTTTCTTTCTCTTTCCAAAGGATGATGCAATTCCAAGTCAATTCTAAAAGTCTGAGTCTAGATTAAAGTACAACTATCTGATATGATTTCTGGTCATCTTTGATCTGGTGATCAGATCTCATTCAGACTCACCCTCAGGGATAATCTCTGTTTTCTATAGATTTGATTAGCCCAGGCACATAACTTGCCTGGAACATATCCGAGGACGTCTATGACCTACCAACTCCCAAAATTCAAAGTTTCATTAGCCTGAGACCCTCCCCTGTGGTGAAGGAGATTTTTCCTTATATTTCTTTTTTTTTAGTTTTTTTTTTTGCAAGGCAATGGGGTTAAGTGGCTTGCCCAAGGCCACACATCTAGGTAATTATTAAATGTCTGAGGTTGGATTTGAACTCAGGTACTCCTGACTGCAGGGCCAGTTCTTTATCCACTGCACCACCTAGCCGCCCCCCTTTTCCTTATATTTCCCAGATATTCTTGAGGTATAAAGATGGATCCTAGAGGAGCAGTTCTTCTGGCTGCCTCAGAATGCAAATAAATTGACTAGATTTCTGGGAGAGGAAAGACTGACCACCCAGTGAGTTCCTATGAACCCAATTAGAAATGTGATATACTCTCTGTGACAGGATGAGGAGGAAAATGGAAAAGGGACAGGCAGAAACACTACATTTCTTTGACTCCCATTGAACATTTTGGTAATATCTCCTTGGTTTTGCAAGCAAGAAACAATGGTGAGAAGGGTGAGAGAACTAGAAACTTGGTGCCTAGTGGCTTCCCAAGATCTTAATCTGTTATGATTCTTACAGTTGTCCTGGCATAGGAGGACTATTTATTTCTTTGTCATCCCTAGAGTAGATGGATATTCCAGAATAGCCCCATCCAACTACTCTCAGATATTTTCTGCACCAACAGTGACCTAGGACTAAAATTGGGAATAAACCATGAAAAAAACCACAAAACACTACCACTAATCCAGAACTTTCTCAAAAATCTGATTGATTTCTTTGAGGGAAATTCCAATGTACAAAAAGAAAGATCTGCTACAATTACTACAACATTCAGCTGTCAAAGCCCAGTTTAAATTATTCTGAGAAAAGTGTACATTTAGGAAAAGGGGTTTTTCTTTGCTCTTTAAAATTTACTTTTTGTTTAATTGATATGTCTATTTTCAGAATTATTGACCAGTTTATTTTTTCATTGCTTTTCTTATAAACTCATTCAAAGGTGTGAAAAGGAGCCTGTTGATTTGTCCTGACACCATGTTTCAGGGTAAGGTGTGTATTGTTCAAATGAAATTAAGCTTTTCTCAGACCTGACCATATTTCCAAGAAAATCTGATATTTAATCTTTCTGTGTATATTTGAATCTTCAGATGCCTAATCCCTTTTCTGGCCAGGGGGCATTTGGGAAATTGAAAATGCTATTTAAATTTATTGCTATTGTCTTTGTCCATTAATCTACCTAGTCAGTCAGGGTACTTCATTGTGAAGTAATGCTCAGAATCAATTGCAAACTGGTAGTTTAGTGTGACTAGGAAATATTTATTATTGCTATTAGATGATGCACAAACCATTTGGAAGAAAATTTATGAAGACCCCAGCAAGCTTTTCTCTGAAGATTTTATCTTTTAAAGGGCACATGCAGCTTCAGATTTTCTTTGTGGTCCATGATTAACTATGATGATGTATAGACTAATATAAAATACATGTCTTGGATTTCAATTCTGACATCCTAGGAACTAAATCTTACATATTCTATATGTGCCTGTGTGCTTGTATCAATTTTAATGAAAACAAAATGTCAACTGCTTGATGATATAATATAAAGGAAATGAAAAGAAAGGGGAAAAAAGAATAGGGATTACCTTGATCTAGTGCAAAAGAGAGAACTGGATTTGGAGTCATAAGACTGAGTCTGAATAAAGATTATGTTTCTTAATATCTGTGTGACCCTGGGCAAGTCTCTATGAGCTTCAGTTTCCTGTGTTACAAAAATGAAAATAATCTATAAAATAGGACACCTCCATTATTACTCAGGAATGATCCCTCCTTTTCTATAGCCACCAATACTAGGGATCTGGGTTATTGTGAGAATCAAAGGCGGTAATATGTAGATGCCTATAGTTCTCTCTCTATACTACCTATTACATTTGATTAAATGACATTTTTGAAAGACATTTTTAGATCCTGACAAAGATGAAAGAGTATAAGTACTAACCCAACTGAACTTTCCATTTCCCTCCAAACAACTGTAAAATAATATCTCAAATTTTGAAGTGACACAGTCAATAAAAGATTGGTGTGAGATATTTTTTTTAACATAAAACCATCTAGGGAATTGACAGGACAGGTCTGTGACTCTGGCATGGAGACCCAAGTCAAATTTATAAAGATAGGAGCCATGCCCCAATTGAAAAAATAGTCAAAGGATATGAATAGGCAGCTTTTAGGAGGAAAAATATCAAAGCTATCTATAGTAATTTAAAATTTTTCTAAGTCACTTTTGGTTTGAGAAACATAAATTAAAATACCTCTGGAATACCACCTCCTAATTATCAGAAATAACTAGAGGGGTTGAGAGTAAATAGGTACGCTAATAAATTGTTAGTGGAAATTGTGAACTACGAATTATAAATTATTAATCGTTCTGACAACAATTTGGAATTAAAATCAAAGGGCCATAACACTTATGTATTCCTTTTGATCCAGCAATGTCACTACTAAATCCCAAAAAGATCGAAGAAAAAAAGACCTATATGTACAAAATATTTATAGTGGCCCTTTTTGTAGTAGAAAATAATTGGAAATTGAGGGGATTTCATCATTTGAGGAATGACTGAACAATTTGTGGCATATGATTGTAATGGAGTACTGTTGTATTGTGGGAAATGACAAGGTGATGGTTTTAGGAAAAACAAAACAAAGCAAAATATGGTAAGACCTATATGAACTAATGGAAAGTGAAGTAAGAAGAGATCATTGGGTATAGTAAAATCAATGTTGTAATTATGATCTACTTTGAAAGATTTGGCTACTGTGATCAATACAATAATCCAAGAAAATTCCAAAGGACTCAAGATGTTAAAATGCTGTCCATCTCCAAAGAGAGACTTGATGAACTCCAAGTACAAATTAAAATACAACTTTTTTCCTTTTAAAATTTTTGCTGTTTCTGTGTGTGATATGATAATATGGAACTGTTTTGCATGCTTCCACAATTGCTATCATTTTGCTTGCCTTCCCAGTTTGGGAGGAAAAGAAATCATGGAACTCAAAATTTAGAAAAAATAGAATGTTAGTAATAAAAAATAATAAATTTATTTTAAAAATAAAAACATTTCAGAAATTATGGAAATCAAATTTTAAGCAAACTTAATAAAATCACTTTTTTTCAGCTCCCCTAATATAAACCCTGAAAGTTGATAGGGTGGATTTTTCAGACACACTGTACTGTACAGGGTCAACTTGTCACACTTGTGGATATTTATGGAACCATGTTCTCCTGGGATGTAATTTATTTTCTGGTTCTATCTGTGAATTCTTTCCTTTAATCCCATAAAAGTATTATTAAATGGGATGTTTACTATTGTGGTGAATGAAAGACAAAGAATCTTGGCTATCTAAATCTATCAGGGAATGTATCAAGTTGAGTTTCCAATTTTTTTGTCTTGTTTCAATTTTTTGTATTAAATCATCTTTCTCAAATGTCTTTAAACATTGTCTTCACCTCTTCATTAGAAAGTATCTGACTTAATGATTTATGACTTTCCTATCATATTATAATGCAAAAATAGTCTACACCAAAAAGTCCCAGGTTATTGTACTTTTGAAGCTTTTATGTCTTTCTCACAGTATTCAAAACTGGAAGGGACCTTAGCAGTTATCTAGACTAACCTACAAATGGAAAAAAAAGACCTCTCTATAACATCAGTAACCAAACAATCAACCAATTTTTGCTTGAAGATTCTTTGTGGAACTCGGAAGAATGACTCAGGATCTCCCCAAGCAGCCAATCTCACTTTTTTTTTTTAGGTTTTATTTTTTTTTTGGTTTTGTTTTTTGTTTTTGCAAGGCAAACGGGGTTAAGTGGCTTGCCCAAGGCCCCACAGCTAGGTAATTATTAAGTGTCTGAGGCTGGATTTGAACTCAGGTGCTCCTGACTCCAGGTCCGGTGCTCTATCCACTGTGCACTTTTTGATTAGCTCAATTTGTTAGAAAATTTTTTTCTTACATTTAGCCTAATCTTGTATCCCAATCACCACTCCTAGTTTGTACCTGGCTCCTCTCTTGATATCCAGCTGTTAATTGCTTTTGTTTTTTGAGAAAACACAAGATCAAAAGAATCTTGAAATCAGAGAAAAGAGAGTCTTGTGTTTGAAACTTGCCTCTGATAGTAATTAATTGTGTGAACATAGGTCAGTCACTTAACTTTCTGGACCTCAGCTGTAAAACAAGGACAATAATGGCTGTAATATTGGCTTCATGGGAATGTTCTAGGGAATAAATTAGCTGCGAAATACTTTGTAAATAATAAAGCATTATTTTGTAAGACTTGGTAAATATTAAAGCATAAATATTAAATCAACTCTATTGCTTAATTTTTCTCAAAATATCAATCTCTTACTGTCTAATTTACTTTTTCTAGACTATTTGCATACTTATTATTTGGAAACTAAATACTGAGCTTGTTAAAACTATGTAAAACAGCAAGAGTTAATCATTTTTGAGTGAGGACATAGGAAATAGATACCCTAGTATGTTAGAAATGCTTAAAGTACATAAAATAAGCATCCATAAAATCTGAATAAAGCTCTCTTGAGAATAATGTGAATGGAGGTTGTAACACCTATTTTGGTTGCTACCCAGAGGCTGATTTTGCTTATTTCCTGGTAGTAAACTATTAAAAATAGGTAGTTTCCAAATAACTGAGTTCCAGGTAGGTGGCACATTATTATAACAAGATGCAAGCATGCTGTGAGTTGTACACATTCTTCATCTGGTGGGAGTACACCACTGGGATATTCTAAAAAGCAGCAAAGAATGACCTCACTTATATTTATAGACTAATACTTGTGTTTCCCAACTCTACAAAGTAGAGCTCTGGATAACAAGAGTCTGGGAGAGTGGTTCCTTAATTTACATGTCCATTTGAAGGTACTACCAAAAGACTTAGAGAACTCAATGTATGTCAAGTGGACTCATGAGCTTCTCTATAAAACCTGTCCTTTTTGACTTCTCTTATTTCTGTTTTTAGTACCATTTCCCCCATTATCTAGACCCCAAAGCTTATAGTCTTCTTAAATATTCTCTATCCCTCATTCCACATTCGGTTTCATTATCTCTTCCATTCACCTTCTTCTTCCCCTTCCCTTTGTCACCACTCCAATTCATAGACTCATCACTTCTTGTGTAGGCAACATTAAATGGTCTTCCTACCTCTAGTTTTTCCCTTCTCCAATCCATCCTTCACACTACCTCAAAAGAAAACTTAAAAAAATCCTTTCCTGAACGAACTAGTCACTTAATTACACCATTTCTCTTAAGAACTATCAATGTGTTTTACTTCTTAAAAGATAAAATACAAAAATCTTTTGTTATTTAAGACTCTTCATCATTTCCTGATCTTGGTAACGACATTCCCTTTTAAGCACTATTCTCTACCCAAACTTGACTGCTCACTGCTCCCAATTTCATTCTTTTCTCTCCTATTTTTGTGCCTTCCTCCATACTATTCCTCACTCCTGTGACACTTCACTAGCTCAGTCATGTCTGTCTACTCACATCTTGATACTTTCTCTGATATTTCCTTTTCCTTGGACCTCTCAGGTCATTCTTTTTGGCTTCTTTCATGTATTTAATACCAACGTTTATTATAATTAACTGCTAATATGTCCTATCCCTCTTACTAGACAGTAAATTTATTTAGAATGTTAAATTGTAGTGCAGCAATTATGGCAGTAGCTCCATCTGTGTTAACTTTGAAGTCAGAAGACATGGGTTCAATTCCTACTTTGATAATACTTATGTGACCTTCAGCAAGATACTTTAGTCCTCCTGGACTCAGTTTTCTTATTTATAAAACAAGGAAGCTTTATTATAAAACTTTCTGGGTCCATTTTGACTAAATGTATGATCCCAGAAACCTATTACCTTTGCATTTCTAGCATTTAGCTCAATGACTAATGCAAAATAACTGCTTAAGAAATGTCTATCCTACTGAAATTGAATTAAATTGAACAATATTTCTAGTTTACCAATCTGAAACTTAAATGGCTTAATCATGGGTTATTTCCAGACAACAAAGAAATAGCAACTGACATTTATATAATACATTAAGATTTGCAAAGAACTTTACATATATCATCTCATTTGAGCTTTGTAGAAATCCTATGGAATAGATGCTTTTATACATTTTATAAATGAGGATTCATAATAAATGTATTTATAATATATTTATATATTATATAATATATTTATATATTACATTAATCTATTTGTATATATTATTTATTAATATTTATATGAATATAATATTATTATATATAATATTATATAATATATAAATATAATAAATATATTTATAATAATTTTAAAAAATTATAATAAATAAATGAGGCTCAGAGAGGTTAAATGACTTTCCCATGGTCATATACTTAAAATTTATTAGAGATAGAATTCAAACCTGGGTCTCTTCCAAGTGTTGTTCTACTGTACATATTGCCTCTCTTAAGACTGTTAAAGTAAGTCTTATTCACTACACAAAGAGAGTATTAAAACAGCTTCATAATGCCTCACTTTCCCTGGAAGTTACCAGAGCTTTGAAGTAGATACAGTTTATTAATTCAGTGTGACACAGCAAATTATCAATACAACATAGTCATACAGTCAAACCTAAACAGTGTTACTTTTATGTTCTCTCTCAAAATTACTTGCAAAACAATTATTTAAATGCAGAAAAGTAGAAAATGCAACTAGTGTATTTGTGTATCACTACCCTAGTGGATTTGGGGTCTAATTACTTTCCTTCAACAGGATAAACCACATCTCATTCATGCAGGCCTACCTCGTGCAAGTCTTGTCCATATTTGCTTACATGTTCATGATAGTCTTTGGAGCCTTTGGGGCCATTCTCCATTTCTGTTGACATAGAGAATATACTAATAGAACACACAGACCATCCATTGGTCATCTCTTTATATGACGTGACCATGCTCTTTTTTATTAATACATTCCTTTAATGACATGCTTATCTCTACTTTTCCTGATTTTAATATTCACCATAGTCACCCCACTCACATCCACTCACATCCATCATTCAAACTTCAGTCAACCTCTGGGCAATACTCATTTTTCAGTTCTTTGAAAATTGAAATGTCCTACATCTCACACCCATACAAAATCACCAGAAGAATGTTTTGGACCTTTGTTCCAGCAAAAAGTTTGAAGCCATTAAAAGGGCTTTTGAAATAACAGTAAATAAAATAGTAATTACCCCCAAAGTGACACTTGGGTTTATAAAATAATATTAATACTGGTTATATCAAACAGAAGTTTTACCAATATAAACCTCACCATAATGAGAAAATGTAAGAATCCCATTTAGGGAGGATGCCTAGGATGTCTGTCACCTCATCATCTCTTACCTAGCTGCTACACTTCATCATGCCCCTCTATGGGGTATCCTCTTTCCTTTCCCTTACTTTTCCATTCTTTTTATGATGTCTTCCTCTCTTAGATTGTGTGTTCCTTGAGAACATGATCAGACTTTTTTGTCTTTCTTTATATTCCCAGTTCCTGGGACCACGCTGGCAACATAGTAGGTGCTCAATAAATGATGACAGACTAACTGACTAAAAAACTGCCTCAATTGTCAGTTATCTGATTATTTTTCAGGTGGAGAAAGATTGCATTCAAGGGCAGTACTGGTACAGGGTAATAACAACTTGTATTCATAGATTGTGTTTATTACATGAGAGGTATTTATAAAATCTTAGGAAGATGCGTGACAGAGATTGTAAACTTAAATGTTTCTTTTTTAAAGAAAGCTTCAGTGGAAGACAGAATCACTTTAAAGAAGGTTTGGCAAAAGACCTAATTACAAAATGTCATCCGAAGAGCATATTAGGTTGAAACTGGAAAAAAGACAAGAAGAAGATTAAAAATGGAAAACATCTGCAAAGGTTTTTCATAATAGACTTGACATCACCGTCTTGGATATGCTTGAAGAAAAGTTAGAAATGATACCAAAGAGAACAAAATGGAGAAAGTAGCAGCTCTAGACCAAGCTGTATAGAGATGAGTTTCACAAGGGAAGTAACACAGTTATAAAGAAACTGAGGAAATCAGTTTTCAAGGAAGCTAAATCAGGAAAAATACCAAAATCATACAAGTATCTCTTATCTTTTTATCACAGAAAAGGTGACAGAAAACAAATCTGTACATCTATTTAGAATCATAGATTTAGAACTGGAAATGGCCTTAGAAGTCATTGAATCCCACCACCTTATTTTACAGTTAGAGAAACTGAGACTCAGAGAGATTATCTAACCTGTTCATGATCACATAGCTACCATGTGAGAGGATCACCTCTGGAGTCATTTCCAATTCTACATTTCTGATCCTTTACAGTTTTTACTTATCCTTTAATCCTATACTTTTAAATAACTTATCTTTGAGCTTATCAATGTTTCTCTCTTTTTTTCAGTTGCAGTATTACAGGGAAGGGAGAAGAGCCTCAGAAGTATTAGCTGACTTGCTCATGATAGAGATGTAATGTGTATAAGGGAATGAAAACAGAATTGGAAATCTCAGCAGTTGGAGGACAACCTCTGTTAAAAGTTGCTTCACCTCTTGCAGTCTCATTTTCCTGAGCTCTCATAGGAGGGGATTGGATTATATGACCTTTGAGAATCCTTCAAGTTCTATGATTTCCTTAGTTGAGTGTTTAGCTCATAGGTTAATCTAATATTCCTTGAGTTTTCTTTAAAAACTAAATATTCTCTAAGAAAACTATTCTGTGTGTGTGGGGGGATGACATTGTCTTAATTATTAATCCCAGTTTTTCAAAAATGCATCAGTCTAATCATTTTCTCTTTTATTTGAAAAGCCCAACTGTGATATTATTATGAAATTAAAGCATAACACACTTCTCACTTTCTCCAACCCTCCCTCTCTCCCACTTCACTGACAGATTTTGGACCTACTACAGTGTTATTGATCTCAGTAATTGATCTTAACTATTGACTCAAAATTACTACCGAAATAGGGGCATTGTTATTTATACATGGGAGGTCAAATATCCAACATGTCTTTGGAGAAATCACTGAAGAATTTAAAATATAGCTTTGGCCTGAGAGATTTGGCAGAAAGGACTGATTAAAACAAAGCAATAAGAAAGGCCAAGAAATTCATATTCAATATACTTTTACATGCCTTTTATTCTCTTCTTTTACTCTTCAATATGAAAACAATACTGATAAATGAAAAAAAGAAATATAAAATTCATTAAAATTTTTACTGACACACACACACACACACACACACAGAGGTAGATATATAGATATATATCCCAGATGAAAGACAAGGAAAAACTTTTGTGGGTAGAAATCTGAAATTGGCAGTTGTCTCTGGTTATCTTGTCTTGGAATTTGTTGAAAACAGCAATGGGTTGAGCTGCATTGCTTTATGCATGAAAAGAGTTAACTATGGATAATAATATGACTGAGACTCTACCAAGGTAGATTTAAAGATATATTTTTCCCTCATACTAGTAACCACCTGCAGTGTACCTACAAAAGTATTTCAACAAATAATATCATTGTAGAAAAAGTGGATGTGCTTATATACATATATATATTATATATGTATATACATATATATATATATATATATATATATATATGTTTGTTGTCTGTGGGAAAAATATGATATAGGAAATTCCCTTGAGAAAACCTTCCATCAGTATAAATTGCCACCAGTCCATCACTTACTTAGTACATACTCTATTTCCCTATGTATAAGACATTCCTAAGTATGACAGGGCCCAAAATTTGAAAAGAAGTTTACATAAAGTCATTGAACTCAAGTTATATTCCTCATAAAATTCATACAATTCTTCATAACTGTCAAAACTCCCATCGATGAGGTAGTTCTCATCTGTATTTGATGACAAATTACTGTCTTAGGAGAGGCTCTGACTGCTCTCCTGCCTGTGCTCTGATCGGGAATTGACCACAAGTGCTCCCTGGGCAAGTCTGGGGCATGGACGCATGCTTAGTCCATTCCGTTTCATGAACCCAAAACACCAACTATGTCCTCCTTGGAAATCAGTCACTTCTTTTTTACCACAGTTCTTCTTACCTCCTGCTGAACCATCTTGAGGGACATAGGAATTCCACTGGCCCTTTGTTGAATTCAGGCCAATTTGGCTGACTTGCCTCTCATAGCCTTCTTCTGCCAGGGTGTCTTCAGTAGGGTTTCTTCTTCCGGGAGCCAGGCTTGATTTGTTTTCTCAGTTGGAGGAAGACCAAAATGACATTCAGCAATACGATTTCCAATTCACTTTTGCAAACTGGATCACTTTGAACTTGAATTCATCTCTGTACAAAAGTCTTTTCTGAACCATTTCTGGGCAAAAAGTGGCAAAACAGAACCTAATATACCAGTAACAAATGTTAAACAATGAGTGCAAAGACAAGTGCGTAAAAGTGGGAAATGCAAGTAGAAAAAAAGCTATAACCACTGTATATGAGTTTTTAGACCCCAAATTTCTCCAATTTTTTTTGGAAAAGGAAAAATACATTAAATACTAGAGAATTACCAGGGGTGGTTCAATATTGAGTGCCTAGGGCCATTTGTCTAGTAAATATTCAAGGGAGAATTTGAGCTTAGGTCTTCCTGACTCCAATCACAACAGTCTATGACATTGTCCCTGTGTATATTATGTGGGTGTGGGTGTGTGGTGAGATGGCTGTGGGCAAATCATTTAATGTTTAACCCATGAAACTCTGTAAAGTTCAAACAAGTTCTATCTGCATATATGGAGGATGTTTCTTCACTAGAGTTTTCAACTTTGATGAAAATAGGTCTGGACAGACAGACAGAGGGTGAATAGGGAGAGAGAAAGATACATACATACATACATAAATACATAGATAGATAGGAAGAAAAACAGATCTAGACCTTTATCTATGGTATCTACCTATCTATAGTATCTACATATACACATCAGGTATACGGGGTTTTCAGGGAAGACTAGTACCCCCTTTATAAAGGTTTGCCAATCACTTTTCTGAGCCTTATCTACTTTTGGTGTCTACCTTGCATTCTTTTTTTCATCTGTGTCTCAAACAAACTGTAGCATGTACAGTGACCACACACCAGTTAATCCTTTCGGTGGGTAGGTTAATCAGGTTAAGAGTAGCTGAAGGTCCTTCAACCCACCAGTTGAGTTAGGAGGAGTGTCTACCCCAAGCCTGTGAAGACATCCCTAGGTGAGATGAGCATATGAGAACAATTTCTTCCAATGGTTATGAGGGCTACTGAAGCAGGTACTGTAAGATATTTAGAGCTTGGTCACTCATCAAAGATGCCAAGGTCATTCACTTCATTTCATATTTTTGACAGTTGTCCAGACATTTGTCTCTCCACTGGACTTTCATGATTCTGGAAGAGACAGTGAGTCTGATGCCAATATATAACTCTACTTCACATAAATTCAATTTACACTTAAGTAAAGGCATCACCCCATTGATTTCATTGGTTCTCTTGGAAAATGAAAAACAAACAGTAACAACATCAGGCAATGTTACAGAGATATGGAGAAAAATGAAGAGAGTAAAAAGGAAGGAGAAATAGGGAGATAAGGGGGGAGGGAAAGAGAAGGAAGAAGAGACAGATCAGGAGAATTAGAGAGAGGTATGTGTGTGGCTATGTTGTCTTTGTGTGTGTTTTGTGTGTGTGTGTGTGTGTGTGTGTGTGAGAGAGAGAGAGAGAGAGAGAGAGAGAGAGAGAGAGAGAGAGAGAGAGAGAGAGAGAGAGAGAAGACAGAATAAGGGAAGACAAAGGAGGTCAGGGAAGGGTTGGGTTGGGGAGGAGAAGAGAAGGAGATTTTTGGGATTTTTTTTGTAAGGCAATGGGGTTAAGTTACTTGACCAAGGTCACACAGCTAGGTAAGACTGGATTTGAACTCAGGTCTTCCCGACTCCAGGGCTGGTGTTACATTTACTATTTACTGCATTAGCTAGCTGCCCCAAGGAGAGTTTTTAAGGTAAAATACAACTTCCTCTCTTTTTCTTTTTAGAATTTTTCAATCTGGCTCCAATCCATCTTCCAAGATCACTGCCCATCATTTGCCTTCATACATTTTACTTTACAGCCAGCCAGCCTAGTCTACTTGCTTATCTTCCATTTCTGTGACTTTGTACAGATTCTCCATCTCTCTCTCTCTCTCTCTCTCTCTCTCTCTCTCTCTCTCTCTCTCTCTCTCTCTCTCCTCATCTTCAACTCTATAATGCCTACTTTCCTTTAGTGTTCTATTAGAGCTTTAGCCATCTCTTATATAAGGACAGCCCTGATTCTCTAGTGGACACTGCCTTCAACTCCCAACCACCCAACCAAAATGACTGTGGCTGGTCCTTGTATATATTTTATATTTATATATCTGTATCCCTATTGTTTCTCCCCTAATAGAATAAGCTCCTTGAGGACAACTTTCTTTTGTGTGTTTTTTATCTCTACCACCTAGCCCAGTGGCATACAGTAGGCACATTGGAGGCATCTAGTGCCTACATTAAGCATTAACTATACTTGAAATTCTAAGCTTATCTCAGATTCTTATTAGCTGTGTGATACTGGACAACTCAGCCTGAGCCTCAGTTTACTCATCTATAGAATTTAACCCCCCCAGAGAATAAAGATCAAGTAAAATAGGATCAAATAAAGAAGATTAAATGAAATAACATATGTAAAGCACTTTGCAG
Source organism: Macrotis lagotis (assembly GCF_037893015.1). Taxonomy (NCBI): domain Eukaryota; kingdom Metazoa; phylum Chordata; class Mammalia; order Peramelemorphia; family Peramelidae; genus Macrotis; species Macrotis lagotis. The sequence goes on along the minus strand of NC_133663.1, from coordinate 72,399,050 downwards.
ACTTTGCAGCACTCTGTAGAGGCTGTTATTATTGTTAAGAAACTTGTATTGGGGAAGCCTGGAGGGATTTGCGTGAACTGATGCTGAGTGAGATGAGCAGAATCAGAAAAAACACTGTACACCCTAACAGCAACATGGGGGTGATGTTCAACCTTGAAGGACTTGCTCATTCCATCAGTGCAACAATTGGGAGCAATTTTGAGCTGTCTGCAAAGGAGAGTGCCATCTGTATCCAGATAAGGAGATGTGGAGTTTGAATAAAGTTCAAGGACTATTCCCTTTAATTTAGAAAAAAATAAATGTCTTATTGTCTGATCTTGTTACCTCTTAGACTTCTTGTCTCTTCTCTAAGGATATGATTTCTCTCTCATCACACCCAATTTGGATCAAGGTACAACATGGAAACAAAGTAAAGACTGACAGATTGCTTTCCGTGGTGGTGGGGGGAAGTAAAATTGGGGGGGAATTGTAAAACTCAAATAATATCTTTAATAAAAATTCATTTAAAAAAGAAACATGTATTGAATGAATAAATGCACACATGCCTCATATATGTATACAAAGAGAAACATTTTACATTTTATATTCAAGTGATCACTATTAGAAAAATACTTAGTTCCTTTATATTCTCTCAGTGTAGCCTTCCATAAAGAATGGGTACCTGTAGTGACTGTCCATAGTGGAACAATTAAAAATTAAATATTCTGTCTCTTGCATTTGCAGCTGCTGATGGTCTATTGAGCCCTGGCTTTTCCTCTTTTTTTCTATTCTTCACTGTTCTTTTCATTTGTCCCCTTCAGTCTCGTCTTGGCATTTCCTCCTGAAAGGAGGACTTTCTTTCTTGGACTCTTCTTATCATCATCCTTTTCCTCTCCATCAACTGTCCAGTGTCTCCCTGACCAAGTAGACTGACTTTTGTTTCCAGTAAAACTGCATCTGGGAGCTGTATTAAGTGGGAACCACTTCAGGGTAATGCTGGTTCTTCCAAAGTTCAATTTCAAATATCAGGTACCTTTTGTTATCTAGTGAACATAATCAAAAATTTATAATTTAAATGCCCTGTCATGATGGTTTATTTGGCTGATATGGCCAAATCTTCCTGAAGGCACATCTTCTTTAAACAATGGAAAGCCCTTGTCCTTGGAAATAATAAGCCCTGGATAGATGGCTATGAAAAAAGAAGCTGGTAGGGAGCAATCTTGTTGTGACTATAGTTTAAAAAAAAGACACTCATCAGCTTCAAAGTCCATCTTTCTTCCAAGCCTTGAGGATGCTGGCTTGAGCATTTTTGGCCCATGAGGAGGATTCTTATTAACTATTCAATACTTCTCCCTCTGCCCCTAAGCCTCCTTCATTTTCATTTTTCCCTTATCGGTGGGGGTGATTTCAAGAATCATTTTCCAGTGGGTGTGGATCTGTTTGAAAAAGCCAGCAGGGCCAAGCTCCTTTGAAGCTCCTATTTTTCCATCAGTTGGAAGCAGTGTCCTAATCACTCCACCCTGACCAGATTTGACCTTAGTAGAATTTGGTTTGCATCTCACACATTGGGTAAGACTGGTTCAAGTGACTACTTTGGCCTCTCTGGCTGAGAAAAAGGGAGGGAGAAGAAGATAAGGACATAGGGTCCTCATCCAAATAACTTTGAGGTAGGGGGTTATTAACTGTTTGGGGGAAGGTGTTGTGGAATCTTTTGAAAGTCAGTTAAAGCCCATGGACCCCCTTCTTTGGAACATATTTTTGAATGAATGAAATAAAATATTAGGACCAAAAAGAAATCCAATTATATTTTAAAAGAGTTATGAAAATAGATTTTTTTAAAGTTCATGAATTCCTAGTTAAGATCCTCTGCTTTAATTCAAATTCTCTCTGAGACAGAACCTGATGAGAAATGTGATTTCTTCTTCCTGCTCTTTGGAGGCCCCTTATGTTAGTCACTCTGTAGTCTGGACCATACATAGCTAGACCTTTTGGTATTTTTCAGGTAAATTAAATCCACCTCTCTCTCCATCCTTACAGTGACTCATGTGTCTGAGAAACTGATGTCTGATTTTTAATACTTCAAATCTACCTCTCCTAAAAAAAATCCAAGCTGGGTTTTGTTTTGTGTTGGGATGTTTATTTACTTTGCTTTGGGTTTGTCCTTGAAAAAAGTTGGCTCGCTAACTTGGGATGTATAAACTACAGGCTTGGCATCAGCTACTTTCCTCAGCATTTTTTATGTTTGTTTCTTTGGTTTCAGACATCAAAAGGAAATCAATGGTTAAAATGAAGGAGAGGAAAAGGAATTAATCTTGTTAGCATGCCTCTGATTTATGAGTCTGTCAAATGGTATCTCTGGAAGATGTTAATTAGGTTCACGATGGAAACTTCTCCATGAGGTCCTATAGGAAATGCCCTATCTGATAATGGAAGGACTCGGAGAGGAGACATTCTAAGAGAGGCAGGGAGGCCAGCTGCAACACAAAGCTTGCAGCCTAGTTTCTTCATCTGGTCACACTGCTAACAAAAGGCAATTCACTGCTAGCTTCCAGACCTGGGTTTGTTAAGGGCTCCATGAATATTAATGAAGTCCCTCCAAGTACTTTGCCTGTTAGTCCTTAGATAATATAAACATGGATATCAATGTCTTCAACTATATGAGTGATGAAGAATCTTCCAGGAATTAATAGGAATATGAAGCTTTTTTTATTGACCACGATGTTGCTGAGCTAACTGTTACCATATTGGATACCCCATCTCCAGCCTCCAAGACATGTACACATGGTCCCTCCACTGACTGAATTTCCTTCCTCCCCAACTCTTGCCTAGAATTTCTAGCTGTCTACTGGAACAAAACTCAGGTGCCACCTGCTAGAAAAGGCCTTCACTGATTCGTAACCCCTAAAATTACTTCCGTTGTTTGTAATTTATTTATATGTGTACATATAGCATCTGTCCGGTAGAATGCAATCTCCTTGAGGGCAGGATCTGTTTTGTGTTAAATCTTTGTATCCCTAGAGCCAACAATAATGCCTGGCACTTAAGAGATTCTTGAAAAATGTTTTTTTTTTATCTGAATTAAATTGAAATAGATTTAGCTTCTTCCCTATGGCCTTGCTTTCTGACTGGTTGGTTCCTCCCCAAATTTTCTTTTAAGAAAGGAGTCCCATCCAGGCAAGCCTTCATACTTCTCTTATCTATATTCCTGATTCTGGCTTTTCTTTTCCTTGTGTTGGGTACTTTCATGTCATCTCCCCCCCCCCCCCCCATCAATCCTGTTTCCTTTAGAATATAAGAATATATATAGTTCTGTCTTTCTGACTGTATTTTTATTCCCAGTTCTAGTGGTGTTTGGCTGTAGGAAGTGCTTAGGTAACTTCTTACTGAATCTAATGTGAATCTAAACCCTACCTTACTGAATCAACTTGACTTCCTAGTCTTTTATCTGAAATACAGAAGTCAGCAAGCAGAAGATGCAAGCAGGAACCACAGTCAGGAACACTGGTCAAAGCTAGATTATCCAGGTCAGAGTAGAGTAGAGGTGACACAATTCATTTTAGGGTCACAGAATAAAACTAGTATTCAGGAACCAGGATAAAGTTGTGGGGGGGACTATACCAAGAAAGGAAGAAGGAAGAGAGAAGAACAGAGAGAAAGAGAGACAGAGGTGAAGAAACAGAGACAGAGACAGAGAACCAGAGAATGACAGAGATGAGACAGAAAAACAGAGAAAGATAGCTAGAAACAGAGATACGGAGATAGAGACAAAGGAGGAGAAGGACTGGTTAATGTTGTTTTTTTTTTCCCCACCTGACGTTGGCTTCCAAGTCCAAGGACCATGTTCACTTGCTTGCTTATTGCAGATAGTCCAACTTTCCAGAGCGGGTGATAAATTTAGAATGTTTCTGTCCTTGATGATTCAATATTCAGGAACCAGAACACATTAGAATACTAGCTCATTGCAAGTAGGATTGCTTTCCTTCTTTGTTCTTATATCCCTAGCACCTAGCATAGCTCCTGGCAAACAATATGGGCTCAATACTTTTTGATTGATTAATTGAAATTATCCTGATTGGTCAAAATATTTATCTTCCTTTGACAGCTAAGACTGTCTAAAGGGTACTCAGTAACATTTTTTTCCCTTTAAAGGGTTTAAAGTCTTTAAAAGTCATCAGCCAGGGAGTTTACACCAGTTATTTTATTTATTTGTTCTCATATCTGTCTCTTTGTTGTCCCTTTCTCTGGTTGTATCTCTCTGTCTCTGTCTCTCTCTCTCTTTCTCTCTCTTCCCACAGGTATGCACACATATACCCTATATGTGATTTAAATATATATATATATGTATATATATATATATATATATATATATTTGTGTGTGCATATATTAATGTATGTATGTATGCATATGTAGTGAAACTGAGTCAGACTGCCTTTTGACTACTTTTGGTCATTAGAAGACCAAATTTAAAATGACATGTGGGTTCTCCACATCCTCATAAGCATATTCACCACTAAATTTTGATCTCCTGGGTGTGAGAGAGACATGTTTCCTCCTGAGAGCGTACAAGCCTATATAAAAACAAAAAGAAAACATAGAGAATCAACTAGGTCTATGGCTACGTAATGGAAAAACACAGTTTCTTGCTCGGCAGGGGTTCCTATGACTCTTTCTGGGTGTTGAACTTAATAAGGCAAAGGAGATATGTTGCCTTTTGCTGACCCTTCCTCTCCTAGTCTTCTGATAAGTCAAAATTAATTTTATATGCTCAGCTCTGTGAGCAAAGCCACTTCTCATGGTTACTATGGGATACCTTCTAAATATAGGGCATGATGTGATCTCCCAAAATTGTTATGCAATGAAAATGTTATGGATGGTGAGCCTGGAGTTTTCTCAATTACTATAGCCACAGAAATGTGATATTTCCCCACTGGGCTGTATTATATCAGGTCTGGCTACATGTCAATAGATTTCTGTAATGTAGAATTAAGGGGTTTCTTGCTATAAGACACAGACAAATACCAATTAATTTTAGTCCGATAATCTCTATAGTTCCATTTTTTTTTTCCTTAACAGAAGACATTTGTTTTTCAGTGGGAAAATCCCATACACTTTATCTTTGGTTTTTATATTTTACTATAGCAATACCCCTAAAAGTGGTTTTGGAACTGAGGAAGGTCACTGGGTAAGGTTTCTATATTAAAAGGTAAATATGAGTTTTTTAATAGTTTGAAAATTAGAAAGGACAGTGAGAACTACTGAAAGAAGATTCAGGATTGACTTTCACAAGTTAATGTGAATTTGTCAAGACTCTCAGGGCCAGGGATTTCTGAGCTGGACCAGGTGGGATGATATGGCCTCCAGAGGAGAATTAGGAAAAACTGGGGGAAGACTGGAAAAGGACAAAGAAAAAAGGGAAACAAGAAACAGAGCTCAGGGGATATGGAGACCTCCTGCTAAAGGAGCTGATGACCAAGAATAAAGACAGCTGCACAGATGAAATCCCCAAGACAGTGATTCAAAAGCAGTTATGAAAAACATGAGCCCAGAGAGAGGTGTTAGGAAGAAATCAAGCTTCCAAGGACTATACAATGTCTTGCAGATTACAGAGCTTGGTGACTATAAACTACAGACCTAGGAAAATTACATAAATAATTAACTGGATCTCAGTTTCCCCCTCTGTAAAATGAGGAGATTAAACTAGATGACTTTCAAAACAGGGATTTTAATGTTTGCATGCACAATGCTTTCTTCCTTACAGCAGGTGTTAAATAAATGCTTGTTAAATTGAATTAAGTTGGAGCAAGGTCAGAGGAGTTGATAGCTTCATGGACAACATTTTCAATGAGAAACCATCAAGGGGATTGCCAGGGTCTATATAGAAAATGATCTTGCTTCTCCAGATTACAAAAAGCAAGGTAATAAATAATAACAGTGCTCTAAAATTCACAAAATACTTCTCTCACAATCCTGTGGAGCTAGAGGTGGTATGAATAAGATTGCCATTTTACAGATGAGGATGAAATCAGGTCAGCCTGGTGTTACAGAGAGGATGTTGGATGACTAGAACAAAGCATTGATACTGAGAATTAATTCAGAGCAGTGAAAGGAATACTGGACTTATGTTCAAATCTTGCAAGGCCACTATTTTGTGACCTTGGGCAAATCACCTAAACTTTTATGGCTTCAGTTTCCTTCTCTGAAAAAAAAATGAGGAGGTAGATTAAAATGATGATCACTTTTGAGAAAAGTTACCTAGAATTGAGAGAATAATATTCATGTGTTTATTGTTTACTGAGCCTGCAACTAATCATATTTGAAAAGGAACTCAGAAAACTGAATTCATACAGGCTTTTTTTGGAGGAGCTAGTCAGAGGGCGGAGTCTTTTATAGGTGGAATTTTTGGTACTTGTCCAACAAAGGAGTTCCCTGATGTGTTTTGTTCATTAATGCTTATTCTTCATTTTTGAAGAAGACCACAGCATCAGGGAGGTGATGTTATGAAAAGCATATGCTAAGTCACCAGCCTCACGTCCTCCTCCAGTGGCCAGATATGAATCAGGATGACTGGAGATGGCCTTGGATGTGAGGCAACCAGAGTTAAGTGACTTGAACAAGGTCACACAGCTAATAAGTGTCAAGCATCTGAGACTGCATTTGAATTCTCATCCTTCTGAATCCAAGGCCAGTGCTCTATCCATTGCACCATGGAAATTCAAATCCAGCCTCAGACACTTGCCAATTACTAGCTGTGTGACCTTGGTCAAGTCACTTATTCCTCATTGCCTTACATCCAGTAGTCCTGAATCTTATCTGGCTGCTGGACCAGATGGCTCTGGATCATAAAGGGAGGCTGGTGACTTAGCACAGCACCCCTTTACTCAAATCCAATTCATGTGCTTGTGATGGTGTCACCTCCCTGATGCCATGGTCTTCTTCAAAAATGGACATTTTTTTTTTTGTCCATTGATGGTGGAAGAATCATTAGCAGTAATTTCATTAACTTCAGAAAGGGCCTCTTCTTCCTTCTGATCTTGGGGGTTATCAGTTATCTTAAAAGATCTTCGCAAAGCATGGGAGAAGTCTTATCTTGATGGAATTTAGGACAACAGGGAGGCTAACTTTCTTAAAGACAGGATCTCTCTCTCTCTCTCTCTCTCTCTCTCTCTCTCTCTCTCTCTCTCTCTCTCTCTCTCTCTCTCTCCTCCTCGGTGATAGGAGAATGAGAATTCACATCCAGCCTCAGACAGTTACTTAGCTATGTGACCTTGGCCAAGTCACTTAATCCTCAGGTTATCTCCAGTCAATCTGATTCATGTCTGGCTATTGGATTCAGATAGTTCTGGAGGAGAAAGTGAGGCTGATGACTTAGCACAACACCCCTTCACTCGAATCCAGTTCATGTGCTTGCCATGGCATCACTTCCCTGATGTCATGATCTTCTTGGAAATGAAAGACAAAAACAAAAAAAAAATTACACATTGTATTAGATTGCTTCCTGTCAGGGGGAAGGGAGGGAGAAGAAAAATGTAAAACTCAAAACCTTGCAAAAAATGATTATTGAAAACTGCCATTGCATGATGTTGGAAAAAATAGATAAATAAATACACATACATGCTCCCCCCCCAAAATAAAACCCTTGCTTCATCCCCTTTTACTCTAGCATAATGGTAGGAAAGGTTAAAATTATAGTTAATAATAGTAAGAATTAAAGCAGCTAGATGGTGCCACAGTGGATAGAATGTTGCACCTAGAGTCAGGAAGACTCATCTCCCTGAGTTCAAATCCACCCTCAGATACTTACTATGACTGTGGGCAAATCACTTAACCTTCTTGGCCTCAGTTTTTTCATCTATAAAATGAACTATAGAAGAAAATGTTAAACACTACAGTGCTTTGGCCAAGAAAATCCCAAATGATGTAAACAGGAGTTGAACACAATTGAAAACAACAAGAAAGGGTTTGCAAAAACCCTTCATTCACAATAACCCTGAAATGGAGGTTGTAAAATACTGTTATTTTGTTTTTACAGATGAGGAAACTAAGATTCAGAAAGGTCATGTAACCTGCTCATGACTACAATACTCTTTCACATTCTGCTCACCAATACCAGAAACATATTGGGAGACAACAAAAATCCACTGCTCTACCTGATGTAGCCTGGGGTCCTGGGATCCAGTTCAGTGACTGTACTACTTAGTGTAACCCTCTCTTCAGACCTGAGTAACAAGGTCTCACTTCTGTCCATCTTCTTTGACCTGATACCATGCTTCCACCCACTCCTTCATATACACTTACTAAATTCTGTCCAAATTCCCTCTATTCACACTTTCTAAGCTTCCCTATTGATAGGCAAACCATGGAAGAAACTCATGAATTCTCAGACACTTCATGAAAATACTAGATTTCTCTTCATTTATCTTCCTTCACCACACAAAGCAGGTTCCTGTCGCTTGAATGACCAAGGCAACCTTGAGAATACTTCTAGAACTTCCAAAATGGTCTTAGATGGAAGGAGTTGCCCAATAGCCTCAGGTGAATAACTGCCTTTCCTTTCCCAAATAACCCAGAACATCCTAGACCCCTAAAATAAGCTGATGTTTGAATGTCTGAGTCCAGTTCTAATGTCCTCTTTGCTGCATCTTTGATACAACTGAGTTGAGTTTACCTGAGTCCTTGCAGGTTAAGATAGAAAACTATCCCCCCCATTTTGTCACACAAACATACAAAATTAGAAGGCATAATAGGGAAAAAAAGCATTGACTGTAGTTAGAGAATCTAAATTGAGATACTACATTTGATGCTTGTAACTATATGACCTCAAAATCACTTAATCTCTCCAGGTCTCAGTTTTGTCATCTGTAAAATAAGAATGTTGTACTAGATGATCTCTATGGTCTCTTCCAACTCTAGATATATAATCTATAATTCTAATTTTCTGTGGATTCTGTTAGTTAATATTCATCTTGGAAGTCATTCTACTGTGCATTCTGATAATAAATAATCCAAGTCACTCCTTTCCACTCTCCATTGCTTCTCTTCACTCCCCTGCTGATCTCTGATATTAGAAGATGCCCACAATGGAAGCTGCTCTCTCTTGAGGGGTTGCCACTGTGGTCCTGTGAATACAAAGTGAAAATTAGTTTTTGAACCTCATTCTGCTCCTAGGAAATACAATATATTATTCTACTGTCAAAGAAAAAAAGGCAAGTCATCTTTGTTTTCTCTTAAGGTACAGAGATATGTTCTCCATGTACTTTCTTCCATGCTAAATGTATACCATTTATCCTGGACATTCATCTTATTTTATTCTTTTTAACCCCCTTGTATCCTCTGCTCTCCCTCTATTCCTTCTCTCCATCTGGCCCCATTATATTTCTCTGCATCAAGAGAAATACATTTCCCATGAAAGATAGTCTACCTTCTTGCTCTGGTGCCCCATTTCTGGTATGCTCTTCCTCTTCATATCTACTTAACTGAATACTTACCTTCCTTCAAAGTAAAACTTAGGTGCCATCTATTACCCAAGGTCTTCAGATTCTTTCAATTCTTATCTTTTCCTTTCTTAAAACTACCTTGCAAATATTTTATATATACTTTTCTTTGCACATGCAATATTCCCAAGAGAATGCAAGCTTCTTGAGGGCAGGGTTGTTTCATTTTTGTTTTTCTCAATTGATCACAGTGGAGAACATTGGACTAGACAATTAGAAATGGATAGATGGGCTTTTTTTCCCCAAGACAATGGGGTTAGGTGACTAGCCAAAGGTCATACAGCTAGGTAATTATTAAGTGTCTGAGATCAGATCTGAACTCAGGTCCTCCTGTCTCGAGAACTGGTGCTCTATCCACATGGACTTTGTTTATATAGATTTATTTTTGTAGCCAGTATTAATCAAGTCCCTTATAATAGGACTGGATCAGTTTTTTTCTAATTCAGTCAACTGAGAAAGACAAAAATGAAACAGCCCTTGCTTTTAAGGATCTTACATTCTTTTGAGAATATAACATCCATGTAGTAAGTATATATGAAGTTATATGTAATTTTATGTATAAAGATAAAGAAATGACTGAACTGACTGAACAGTAAAATATTTGAAGGAAGGAGGATTACTCTCTATACTTAGGTTTTATCTGGTTTTGGATATCACTTGCCTCTTCACCTTGAGTTTCATTTTTTGAGTCTCTGAGTCTTTACTTTCAGGTTTTCAAGTATAAGATGGGAAGCTATTTACAGAACTTTGATGTGAGGGTAGTGGGGGATAGTAGGTAATATAGAAAGCAACCTAGGATGTACAGGAGGGCACAATGAAGATAACTGTTTAATATGATTTCTTACAAATGTGCACATTTTTCCCTTCTTCAATTTTCCTTCCCTTGGCATGTGGGTATTGATTTGGTGATAAGTCTTGTGTTATGAAAGTTCATAGCCTCCGAGGGACATTAAACCCAGAAGGAAAATCTCTAAAGAGGTGAAACCTTCTCATTGAGTCACAACTCAAATGTCCCTCTTATTAGCAATGTACTGTTAAGCTGAATGAATGAATTCATGCAGAGGATTTCACGATTTGAAAAGATTAGCTTGGACACGATCCCCAACCAGAGGTTTAAAATCTAGTAGGAGAAACAAGAGGGATTTATGTACAGTTGTTTTAAATATAAATAGAGCAAATCACCTCTAAATCAGTATATATATATATATATATATATATATATATATATATATATATATACATACATACATATATTTATACATATGCACACCATTGGGATAAGGCAGGTGTTTTGAATTGAGCTCTTCATGGGTAAGCCTTTAGCTCCACATTACTTATTTGTGTAAGACATGAAGAGGGAATTTCTTTGGCTACATGTAGGCACTGTCATATGTATTTACAGGATGCAGCTGTATTTATTATATGTCAAACATATTGTCCTCAAGGTTAATTTTCTTGGCATTGAACTCAGGCTTGTGCTCTTGAGCCTACAGTTGGTTGCCTGGCAGTAGATATCCCTAACAGAACTGTAAAGTTATGGGGTGTTTTCTTTCCCAAAGAGCTAAGACAATTGTGGAAGCATAAGATTTATTTCAACTGATGTGGGATTATGTTGCTTATTTATGAATGGAACTTTCTTCATGTAGCAGCATCCACATTTACAAATATTGCCATAGGTCAAAGGTTAAGAACATCAAACAAATTTTGAAACTACTAGGTCACCAAACTCGAGTCTACTTACCTCCTCCCCATCTCTTAAGATGGAAGACCTGGGTTTGAAAGTTGATGCTACTCTTTTTTTTTATTTTTGTGATTTTAGGCATATTTTAGACTTTAGACACAATCCCTTTGGACCTCTATTTTCAATCAACCAGATAACAAATATTTCTTAATTGTCTGCCATGTCAATCAATCAATAAACATTCATTAAGTACCTATAATGTGCCAGACATTGTGATGGTAATCAAAAAGACAGAAGACAGCCCTGCCCTCAAGGAGCTCCCATTCTAAAGGTCTAGACTATGTGCAAACAAAAATGTATACAGAAGCTATATCCAGGATAAATAGGAAATAATTTGAAGAGGGAAGGCACTAAAATTAAGAATTAATAGGAAAGGCTACCTGTAGATAATGGGATTTTAGTTGGAATTTAAAGGAAACCAGCACTTAGTAAAATAAGAGATTGGATTAAGGGTCCTGCTAGCTTTAAATTCTAGTGTACCCCTAAAATAAGATTCAAATAATCTTCAGACAATGTAAATTATAGTCTTCACTGATTCCAAGAAAATAAAGCTATCACTTTATTTTTTTAACATTTTTATGATTCTGTTTCTTTGATTCAAAAATTCAGACTTAGAGTTGCCTATATGAGTTTTACAGATTTCTTAAAATTCTTTTAAATTTGTCTTTTTTTAAAATTAAAAATAGACCAGATAGTATATTGTAGTAAAGTAGGAAAATGGGATAGGGAAAATAAAAAGAGAACTGAAATCAAATTATCATGAAGGTAATACCCTTCGAAGCAGCTAGCTAGATTGTATAGTGGATAGAGGACTAGCCTTGAGATCAGGAAGACCTGAGATCAAATAATTACTTCAGAGACATACTAGATGTGTGATCTCAGAGTTAGTTGTATAACCTCTGTTTGCCTCAGTTTCCTCAACTGTAAAATGGACATCCTACCGCCTTAGCTCTCAGGGTTCTTGTGAGGAACAAATGAGATTTTTGTAAAGCACTTAGCTCAGGATCTGACAGGGATTTCTCTCTACCACTTGTTTGCTATTCTATTTAATAGAGATTGAAAGCATCGGACTTTTCTATATGTTCCGTTGCATCCCACCTTGGACACTAATCCAAAGACTTAATTAGGCAGACAACAAATATTTATTCAGTGCTTATTGCATATCAGACATTATGCCAAATATTGGGAATATAAAAATATAAAAATCTTGAAAACAAGAGGAAAGAGTCTGTCCTCAAGGAACTTAAGAGAAGGTGAAAGACTGAAAGGGGTGAAGGAAGAGAGAGGAGAGAAGGAAGCTACGTGTGGTTACAGTAATAAAGAATCAACTGGGAGGAGGAGAAAGCATATCTGACCTGGGTCCATCTCCAAAATGAACTCCCAAAGGAACTAACTCATGGAAGAAGAGCCAACACGGCGGAGAGACATTTCAGTATGAGAATGCATCTGATTTCTTTCCCCAGGTTCAATCTGGAAACTGGGAGAAGTGGGACCTTAATTGTACTGGCAATTTCAGGGCATCTGAACTACCCATCATCTGAAAAATGAGCTGAAGAGGGAAATAGCAAACCATACCAGTATTTTTGCTAAGAAAAACCCAAATGAGCCCATGAAAATCAGACACAACTAAAATGATTCAACAATAACAACAAAAAGAGTCCACTCCTAGGTTCTGAGGATCCATTGCCGAGAGCCTGGAACAGTCAGAATTCCGTCTCCTAAGGCTGGGGAAGACCTCCTATACTAACAGCAGGAGCAGAGACCTCAGTCTCTCTCATAGTGCCTTTGTACTCTGCTGGAGTGACTAAAGTAGGGAGGAACAATGGAAAGAGTGATGGACTGGGAGGCAAATTGTGTTCAAATTTTACCCTGACCATTTACTTTCTGTGTGATTTTGAGTTTGCTGGATTGCCTATAAAGTCTCTTAGAACTCTAAATCTATAATTCTATGATTTAATGTTCATAAAATACCAAATCAGAAAAATTGAGGAGTTCAAGTGGTAGAGTACCTTTTTCCTCTTCTGTTTCAAAGTGAATTCAACACAAATTGCTACTGCTTAGCACCTCCTAATTAGGAGGGATCTCAAGGTCATCTAGTCCAGGATTTGCCTAAACAGGCGTACCCCTGAAAAATGGCCATCCAGTTTCTGCTTGGTGCCTCCCAGGCATGGGAAATTCATTAACTTGGGAAGCAACTCATTACACTTTGAGATAGCCATAATTGTTAAGAAGTTTTTCCTTACATTGAAATGAAATCTGCCTCTCTGACACTTTCAACCATTATTCCAGGATCTTAAACAAAAGAAGACAATAATGTATACAGTACATTAATGAGTATGCAGTACAAAACACTTACTGGAGGAGCAAACAGACTTGATTGAACAATTTGCTTCTAACTTTAACAGTCCTTTCCCAAAATGGACTTCTTTTATTGTCCCAGAGGGAAAAAAAGGATTGTTATATCTCTCTGGGCTTGATAAATCATGAATAAGAATCCTCAAATTAACCTTCAGGTAGAATTTAGAATCATTAAAATACTTTCTCTTGGTCCTCTGTCTTTCTTCAAATCAATTAAGATGGTTGGGATTAGATTCCTCTAACATGGTCTAGTCCAAGCTTCCCAGAAGGCATTACTAGGCACCCTTAGAATACCACAATAAACACACCTGTGGAAGGAACATGCTCAGATTGTCTCGGGCATAGAATCTCTAGGTCCACTGTCAGCACCAGGGCTGGTGAAGTCATCATTCATCCAGCCCAGGGATACATACTAAGCTTGTTTAACCATTGATTTGCTTTTTCTGCTTCCATGCTCTTTAACCTGATTTGAATTGGTTGTTTCTTCCTTTTTTTTTCCAGTGGTCAACTTACCATGGTTGAGGAGTTATTTGGAATGCACTTACTCTCTGCCACCATGAAGAATGCCTAGTCCCATGCTTGGGACATAACATTGTTTAATAAATGTGTGATGAAATCAAATGAGTTGTAAGAGCAATTTTTTTTGCTATCCCTTGCAACAAGAGCATCTATTAATGTGTTGGACTCATTGTTGAGTATTGGGAGTACCAATACAAAGTAATGGTCTTGCTCTCAAGGAAGATTACACTCTAGAGGAAACAAAAGCATATGCAGTTATATACATAAATATGTATGTATGTATGTATTCCTGTAGATAATATATAATTTTTTTTAATTTAAGGCAGTGGGGTTAACTGACTTGCCCAAGGTCACACAGCTAGGCAATTATTAAGTGTATGAGACTGGATTTGAACTCAAGTCCTCTGGATTCCAGGACCAGTGCTCTATCCTAACTGCTCCACATGAAAGACTTCATGTAAAAAGTAGGACTTGAACTGAGTCTGTAAAATATTAGGAATTTGGAGAGTTGGAGGTGAGGAGAGAGAAGGTTTAAGGCATGGGCAAAAGTCACGACAAAAAAGCACAAGAGATAGGATATGGAGTCCTGTCTAGGAGAAACAGCAAACCAGTCAGTTTAATAACTGCAGGAAGTACATCTCTAGCTTTCAGCTTATATTTTTGCAGAAAGTATTTCTCTAGTTCTAAGTTTAGGTGACAGAATTGCAGATTCTCAAAGTGGAAAACTGATCTACCATCCAACCTGTAATCCTTTCACAATATCCCAGGCATCAGATTTCCTTTTAAGAATTTCCGGGGATGGGGAATCCATCACTTCTTGAGGCAACCAATTCAGTTTGGGGGCAGCTTTTATTATTAGGATTTCTCCCCACCCCTCCTTGGTAGCACAATGGATAGAGTGTTGGGCCAAAAGTCAAGACTTTTCTTCCTAAGTTCAAATCTGGCCTCAGATACTTATTAGCTATGTAACCCTGGAGAAATCACTGAAACCTGTTTGCCTCAGTTTTCTCATCTGAAAGGCAATCTGGTGAAGGAAATGGCAAACCACTCTAATATCTTTGCCAAGAAGTCCCCCAAATAGGAACTTGAAGAATCAGATATGATTCAAAAACCACTTAACAGCAATAACTACTACTACTACTACTACTACTACTACTACTACTACTACTACTACTATTACTACTACTACTACTACTACCACCTCTCTGAAACACAGACCCATTGATTACTCATTTATGATCTTGGTATAATTAGAAGAAACCTAATCACCTCTCCATCTGACAGGTCTCTTAATAATTAAAATAAAGATATATTTCTGCCTCCATTTCTTTGACCTTCCCCTTCTTTCTCTTCCCCCTCCCCCATCCCATGTCTCTCGTTCTCCAGGTTAAGCAAATGATCTTGATTTATTCTCTTCTCTTTCTTCTTCATTTCCCTTATTTTTCATTTATTAAGCACTTATTACTTATTAGAACCATGATAAGGAGCAAAACGAGAGAAAAAACAGTTATTGTTCTGAAGGAGCCCACATTTAGTGGGATAACATGCAAAAAAATGTGCATATCCACATACTTATGGGGTATCTCTCTCTCACTCTCTCTCTCTCTCTCTCTCTCTCTCTCTATATATATATATATATATATATATATATATATATCTCAAGTCTACTCTCTTATTCATATTATAAGCCTTCAAGGATTAAAAAACATCACTCCCATACGCCTCCTCTTGTCTGCGATATTTATCCCCTAGTTTCTTCAACTTCTCCTTATACAAAGTACTTTCCAGATTGTTCATCACATAGATCACCTTCCTCTGAAGACTCTCCAGTTGCAAAAGTTCCTCTAAAAGTTTGACATCTGGAACTGAATACCACACCCCATGGGTGATCTGTTTAGGTCAGAGCACAATAGGACAATGAATTTTTTGGTTCTGGATACTGACTTTCTATTGAGGCATCACAAGATCGCATTGGCCTTTATAACTGTCACATTGGACTATTGATGCATATTGAGTTTATTTAATTACAATCTTCTAAAATTCCTAGGTCTCTTTTCTAATCTGGACTTCCCCATCTTGTACTTTTCTAGTTGCTTTATTTTTTTAACATAACTTTTTTTTAACTCCTCCCTCTTAAATTTCAGTTTTGACCTATTATTTCAGACCTAGTAAAATCTTTTATGAACAGTGATTTTATCACCAATCTTGTGATTTATAGCTGTAAATCTGATAACCAAGTCTTTTTCTAGATCTTCATGCAAATCATCGGGAATATACTACTTGTTAACTTAAATACTTAGCACAATGCTTAGCATATGATACTAAGTCTTCCTTCCTTCTTTCCTTCCTTCCTTCCTTCCTTCCTTCCTTCCTTCCTTCCTTCCTTCCTTCCTTCCTTCCTTCCTTCCTTCCTCCATCCCTTCCTTCCTTTCCTCCCTTCTTTCCTCCCTTTCCTCCCCCCTCCTTCTTTTCTAATTGGTGGAATTTCAAGCAGTTATAAAAAAGTGAAATAAAATATTTAGAGTTTAGAGGGACACTTAGGAGAACATTATCTTTTGGAAGTATCAGAAGTTATACATTCACAATTTTTTTTCAATTCAATTCATGAAATTTCAGATAGTTATAAAAAGTAAAATAAAATATTTAAAGTTTGGAGGATATTATCTTTAGGAGAACATTATCTTTTGGGGATATCAGAAGTCATGCATTTATAATTTTTTCAATTCTCTACACTAGCTATGTGCAACACCTACTCTATTTGGCATTAGCAACCAAAAAGATATTGAAATCTGACTTGATTTCATGATCTGCACTTCTCTATTATATTCCTGAAGATTATTATTTCACAAACTGCACTGCCTACTTCTGTGATTCATTTTAGTATTAAGGTTTCATGAGGTGTTATATCAGATTCTGGGCAAAAATCCAAATATGAAACAAAAAAGTAGTAGAACCCTATTTTACTGATGGAAAAATCTAGTTATATATGTCTGTTTTTCACCTTTCTTCTCTCTCTCTTTGGTTTTTATCTTTCTGCTTTAGGAAAGTCATTCTCAGGAAGCATAATTGCTTTCAGAACTTCTCTATTTGCTAACCACATTTTGATCCTGGATCTGTGTGTGTGTGTGTGTGCGCACACACACGCCAGAAACACACTTACATTCTGATTCTTTTTAAGGACATTTTCATTGCCAGGCAGAGTAAGTTGATACAGTGAATAGGGTCTAGACTTAGAGTGAACAAGAAATGAGTCCAAATTCTGCTTCATATCAGCAGTGAGAATCTGACCAAGGTACTTAATCTCTTTCTGCCTCTGTTTCCCCATATGGGGACTGAATTTAATGACCTCTAATATTCATTCCAGTTCTAATTAAATTATCCTAAAACCCATTGCTCTTGGACATGATAACCTTTCTGATGCTTGAAATTATGTCCATCCCAGTTCCTTCAACTAGTCTTCACCCTCATTTTCAGATCTTCATCATTTTGGTTGACTTTCTCAGAATGCTATCTTAAAATGTGCCTCTAGAACTGAACCCAGCACTTTATATATGATTTGACCAGGATAGAGTAGACAGGGTAAATAGAGAAACTATCATTTTCCTATTCCTGAACACTAGGATTCTTTTAAGGTATTCTGAGACTGCATTAGTTTTGTTTGACTTTCATATCACCTCATTAACATAAGAAGATTTGAGTTCATTCAGAACTCTCCATCGTTCCACATGAAATTGTCTAGAGATACTTCTCCCCATCTTGTACTTGGGAGACTGATTTTTAAAAACCCCAAAGTAGAAGACTTTATATTTCCCTTCCCCCCCCTAAAATTTTCACAATCTAGGTTTAATATGGTGAAAAACCCATAGTAAGGGCTCAATGTCAGTATTTCTTGTTTGACTGATATGTTGCATAATCCTAATAAAATATAACCTCCTTAAAGGTAGATACTATCTCATTTTAGCATAGCTATACCTAACAGAGTGTCTGACTTATAGTAGTCACTTAATAAATGCCAAGGTTGGTTAAGTGAAGGAGACCTATAAAGAAAAAAAAAAAGAACAGAACAAGGACAAACTAAATAAGCTGGGAAGGACAGGGTCAGAATTCAAAGAAGGGTGTCCTCAAATGAAATAACATAAGAAAAAAGTCTTACGGCCATTTGCTATATAAATGTCAGCTATTATTATCATGTTTAATAGCTATAATAATGCAAATGGAGATAGGTAGAGGAGAAAATCTGTGAACAGACTTCCTTTGAACACCCAGAACAACAAATCTGCAGTAAAGATCTCTGTACAAATCACCCTTTGGTGCCCACATCTTTGACTTTAATTATTCCATATGGTTCCATTGCATGCCACCATTAGTGGCCAACAAAATGAAATGAAGCAAATAAGTCTAGTAAGAAAAGTGAGAAACTCCATCTCTAGACCATTTTTTTTTTGAGAATAACCTCAGGTCCAACATAAGGATAAAAGCTGTCTGGCAATGTGGCTGCTGTTTGGCATTGGCACAGATAGAGTGAGCCTATTCTGTGGTCTACCATAATCCTTCCAAATCAAATTGAAAGCAGGCAAATAACACATTGATATTTCTGGGATGAGAACAAATGCTAGCGCTGCTAATGATTGACGATTGAGTGAAGTGGTCAGCTGGTTTATTTTAGCATGTCTGCCTTTATAACTTAGAGTGTGAACTGAATTGCTTCAACCACTTCTGAGCAAGGATTTGTTGATTTGGGATAGTCTTCAGAACATATAGAAAATGGGGAGAGGAAGAAGTGACAAAAAGTCAAATATAGATTAAAATTCTGTTCCACTTTACAAAATCATAAATCAAAGTGTTCCATCCATATGGTAGGGGAACATAGAATGTTTTTCCTAGAGGCAGGTCTTTGACATCTCTTACATGACATCTAGGTTGATCTGAAAATTCTCTAAAGACTAAATATGATATCAAAAGATGTTTTAGTAAGAAAGGTACAACAATCACTGGATGTAATTTGCAAATGAAAATGTAGCCCCTAAAAAAAGTAAGACCTGTAATGTCCCAGAACCTTCTCTGATATTTATAATCTTAGAGGGATGCCTAGGTCATTGAGAGATGAAATGACTTGCACAGAATAACACAAATATGTGTCAAAAGATGATTGGAAAGCAGATTTTCTTGACTCTGTGGTCCATTCTTTGTTCTGTATTCCAATTGACACTGCCCTTTGGTAGGCTGTATGTCAGGAAAATCTTCCTGATAATGGTGATTAGCTAAAGGTGGAATGGGTTGCTTTGAATGATTCTTGCCTTCCTACTAAAAGGAGAAAAAAAGAGAAAATGAGTCTGGTAAAAGATAGGGAGTCCCTTGCTGGGTACAATATTGTGGAGGAGATTGGGGTTCTTTCCAATCTTGAAATTCAATAATTTTGGAAATTGAAATGGTAGCATTCTCTTCATTTTGAGTTCTATCATCTCCCACTCTTCCCCATCTTATCTGAGGATTTTGAAGGCAACTTTTTCATAGCTTAAACATTATTCAGGGGAGAGGGAGAGAAGTAAGGCAGGAAAAAATATGGGATGGAAAATCTTTAAAAAATGAATGTTGAAGATTATCTTTGCATGTAGTTGGAATAATAAAAAGTTTTTTAAAAAGGTGTCATTCATTTGTCATTTGTTTTCTCTCTCTGCATAAGAAGTTGATGGCTCAGGTCCATTTTTCTGATCTCTTTCACTTTAAATGAAAATGCTTAATGAGAAGGAAATTCCAAAAAAGGTGAGGGTATCCTTGAGGGGCGTGGGATTTAACCCACAGCACATATTATTACAACCAACCAACCAATAGCAATGGCAAAATGCCATATGAAAGATCAATTAGCCATTTCATGCAATAAATGTAACGAACCTGAGCCTCTTCCCCTCAGTAACCAATAATGTGACCTAGTTCCATAGCTAGAGTTTTTTAAAGTCTTTTCTTTGCCCTAAAGATGAACTTTGTCTGAAATAGAACTGCCAAACACATTTTCACTGTAAAGAAATTCATTTTCTAAACTGAATCACCCAAGAGGCTTAACTGTGTGGAAACCACTCAAAAAATTTGTTTGATTTGTTTGGGCCTAGTTTGGGGTAGTGTTAATTCTACTTTTCTTTTCCAGTGGGAAGCAGCATTGAGCAAGGTCAGTCAAACTTCAAGTGCAATTGTTCAGTCCTATGGCTATAAGCCCGTATTTGGGAGATCTTGAGCCCTGAATTAGATGGAAGGAAAAGAAACACTCTCAATTCCTCAGTCAGGAATCAGTGCTAAGTTTTTTTACAAAGAGTTTTGATGAAGAATCTGTTATACAGAGAAAATAAAGAATTCCCAACTCATTGCCTTAACTCATACTCTTTCTAACATCTGGAAGGCTCTGCCTCCCTTTTCATGTGTTGAAATCCTAATCAATTACTCAATCAATACACATTTATGAAATGCTTCCTATATGTCTACTGTGCTAAACACTGAATATGCAATTATAAAGAATGAAATAACCCTTATTCTCAAGGAGTATATAGTATAACCAGGAAAGGCATCAAGTACATCTTTAAGTAAATATAGAATAAATATGAAGAGAAAATAGCCAGAAGCCAGTTTTTAATTTTTGTATTCTTTCTTTCTTCAGAGCTCACATATGATTTTGCATCTCAACTCTATATGTGTTATTTTCATTTACAGTTATTATATTCTTAGAAAAATAATCAAATATTTCTATAGATGCTTATAATAATGAAAATAATATTATCCATATTTTACAAATGAAGAAACTGAGGTAGGCAGGCTTTGCTTTTGATTTTGTTATTATATATTCAGGGCTTAGTGAACAATAGTCAATATAATAAGAATTTTAATAGACGAATAACTAGATGAATTAATGATTCCTGCCATTGCATAATATTCTCCTACCCAAGGCTCCATGTGAAAGACTCCATGTTAGGATGATTAATTTGCATGGTGTAGGCCAGATTCTTGCCTCCTTCCAACCCCATGATATAGTATGTTTATTGTTACTTAACACTTGCCATGGTTGCAATTCATCTAAATGTGGAGCATTTGATGCACTACTAAAATATAACTCTGCCTCTTATTGTATAGTGGTACTTCTGACAATTACTTTGACTTAGTAAAAATTAATCCCATGTGTTTATTCTTATGGATTCAAGCCCATATTTGGAAGCTCTCCAGCTGTGGATTCAATGGAAATAAGAAGCACCACCCTCAATTCCCCAATGCTGGGGAGGAAACTAATACTAGATTCCATTGTTATTATTTACTGAGTTTGAAATGAAAAATGTTGATCTTTGGAAGAAAGTCAAAATATAATTTTCTGTATTAGCAAAATGAAGTTCCTACCACAGAACCATAGAATATCATAGCTAATGGAGATCTGAGAGTCCAAAACATTAAGTAACTTGCTCTTAGTTGCAACTAATTAGTGAGAAGATCAGGAGTAGCAATTACCAATATCACCTTTACCCCTAACACAATTATAAAGATAAACACATCCTCATTAAAAAGAAGAAAAATATTGATAACCATTCGCAGAGCACAGGATAAAAAGGTCAAAAACCAAAGGAAATATTTTTGAATAAATAGATTTTTAAATTATGGAATTTTTAAATAAATAGATATCACTTCAAAGGGCAAGAATCAAGTTCATGAACTGGTATATACCATTGGATTTGCTGATCACAGTCAAAAAAGCATTAGCTCTGAATGCACACTATGAAACAAATAAGAATCCAAGAGTAAAATCAAAACATTCTCCATGGGTGACATCCATATTAATGTAACCAAGAATATATTGACAAAAATTGATCAAATAATAGAGTTATACATACTTGTTTATGGAAACAGGAGTTTATGATGTCAATTCAAAGCCAACTTATTGATTCTGGATGGGCCAATCCCAAAGGAACCTGGACTTTTGAATATGAAGTCTAGGAAAAGAAATTCTAGAAACTCTGCATCATTATATTCGGCAAAAATTTAGCTTACTTAGTGAGATGTAATCTAGTAATTTTGTATCAGAATTTCAATAAACCAACAAATTTCCATATTATAACTATCAACCTCAAAATGTCCTTGAGAACTCAACTAAAAATCAAGAAGCTTTTAAACAGATATTACCATAACAAATACTTATTCTCTCTAAGTTATACACAGCCAGAGCTCAACATTTGACTCTAACTTTCTTGGATTCAAGCATTCATGAGATTTTATTAGCAAATTCATTTCCACATTTCCACTGACAGCTATGTGCAGTAGAGAAAACAATGAGAGGTGTGAGGCATGCAGGTTTGTGGGACAGCTGGTATCCTACTGGGTACTTCACTGGTCCTGTTCAGCTTACCATTTTAAAATAAAGAATTCCCCTTACATTCTACTGTATATTTTCTTACTTGTCTTTAATACTCAAGTATTGTGTAGCAATTGTGGCCCCAAAGCCCAGTGTAAGTCCTTTAGGCTCGAAGTCCAATTGTGCAAAGTCAGTGATGTGGCTCAGTGAGAATATAAAGATATTAGATAGACTTGATGTCAGAAGGTCTTCAGCTGCTACCAGACTGAGTTAGGTATTAAGGAATCAATGATTTGCAATCTACAGTAAAATGTCCTCACATGGCTGTCTGATGCAGTGGAAGGTAAAGTTCAGATTAAAAAAATGTTTTAGTTTTCAGAATTGTATTTGCTGTTCAGTATTTATGGTACAGTATATTTCATGTGTATTGAAATGTGAGTATTTTCTTTTATTTTTTTCATTTTAATTGAGCTGTTAGCATGAAAGGTCAAAATTCTAGGGAATTAGTAACAAAAATGTTTTACATGTTACCAATTTTATTTTATGTATTACATTTTGTGGATTATTTCATGGTTACCCTTAGGAAAAGTACATATTATCAGAATTAATATTTTGTTATAAAGAATTGTATGCAGAAAGTATTTTCATCAATCTCTGATGAAAGATTATAGTTTTCATGGACATGACACCCTAAACCCCAATTTCCTTTTGGTTCAATGTATCAACATTCATCTTTTTTTTAAAATTTCTCCCACAAAAGTTGAAGATTGTCTACAGAATGAAATACTTTTTTAAAAAAAATAAAAATCTAAGAGATGAAAGCAAAAATCATATGGGAATAGTATAAAATATATAACATCTCTCTCCCTGCCCCCGATCCTGTCTGCTACTAGTAATAGGGGAAGGATGCTTCTGGTGAGCTAAAAGAGCAACAGAACTGGAGTATTCCCATAATAGAACTGAGAGGAAGAGAGGTTAAATGATTTAATTATTAGAACTGAGGCTCTACATATAGGAAATTTCTGAGCTGGGATTAGGATTCAGGATGCTTCCAGGTATCCATCTACTAAAACTCAGACTCCCAAAGTCCTAGTCCAGTCAGTGCTCTTTCCATTATACTACATTGCTTCACCTAAAGTCACCTCTTCAAACAAAACTCCTTAAAGAATAAACAAACCCTGTTCTCCCTGAAATGAGTCTTGAATTTAGAAAAGCAATAAGACACCTAACAGAGTGGATGAGAACTTTGGTTACTCACTCAAGCTCTCAAACCTCTGAAATGTAAGCCCTGGGGTTGTTCTGAAGTAGGTAATGAATTGTTGAGGAATGATGGATTTTTCTTAGCTAGAAGGAAGAATTTCCTGAAGTGAATGATGTTGAGCTTTAAGGGAGATTAATAACCCAAGTTGTGGAAAGAACTAAAAAATCAAATAGAAAAGCATGAGAGGGGACATTGGCCAAAGATAAGGGACAATTTGCAAAAGATGACCACATTTCCTCCTCTAGTTTGAATACTTCATTCATTCTTTGTCTTGAGCAGAACTGACATGTGATGTGCACCTATATTGTCATAGCATTTTGGTCTTCCAAAGAACATAGCATTACTTCTTTTATTTTAGTTTTTTTTTTTTGCAATGCAAATGGGGTTAAGTGGCTTGCCCAAGGCCACACAGCTAGGTAATTATTAAGTGTCTGAGACCGAATTTGAACCCAGGTCCTCCTGACTCCAAGGCAGGTGCTTTATCCACTACACCACCTAGCCGCCCCCATAGCATTACTTCTAATCATAGCATCAATACAATTCATCATGGCAAGCTTTTTCACCTTTGCCTCAGGGATTTTCCCTGAGTGACAGAGGCTACTGGGATGGAAATTCTTAGCCTAAGAGTTTTTAGTTGTTAAACCTAAAGAGAGATGAACTAGATAACTATCTAAGGTCTCTTCATGCTTTCCTGAGCCATTGACAATTCTATATGACCAGTACAGTAGAATTTCCTTTTCTTAGTTACCTTACTAATGAGATTATATATAATCATAAATATTTATCTATCTAATTCATTATCTATCTATCCATCTATCTATTCATCCATCCATCCATTTAATATTTAATCTATTTATGTATCCACACATATTCATATACATATGTAGGTGTGTGAGTACATATATATATATATATATATATATACATATAACTTGTATCTTACATTCCTGTTCCTTGCTTTTTAGAATTCCTTTAGCATACTAGATGCTGTGAAGGTCATATAAAAATATATCTCCCATCTACTCAGAAAATTTAGAAGGAATGATAATTTCCCAGGTCTCTAATCTCCTTATTAGTGATTGTTTAAAACAAACTGTTGCATTTAAAAAATCCACAAGCATATGAAGAATGCCCATGGCTAGGCTTTTCTTTTTGGGGGGATGGGGGTGGGGAGTTAAATTGGAATTTTGACTTGTTACAACACATGTGGTGAGGTCATGTTTCAACAAACAGATTTATTGCTTCATGATGGATATGATGACTCTTAGTTTTGCCTTGATCAAGATTTTTTTTTCTGAGTCAATAAACCTTGATATCTTTTTCAGAGACATTCCTCTCTATTCATTACATCATTGTTTCAAAAGCAAAACAAAAGAGGGGAAAAAAAAACTTTTAGTTTCATGTTCATTTAAGGAATCTGGGATTTTGTGAACACTAACATATTTTTTTCAAGAAATCCATTTGGTTTTAATTGTATCTGGTTAACTTGTTGGCGGAATAATTGACCACTAAGAGAATTAGCCAATCTTCTAGTTATATGAGGCATTGAATATTTTTGAGTCATTTACTACTCTACAGAACTTTAGAAATTGTTCACTATATTGTGCAGAGCAAGGTGAGGAAAAACAAGAATAAACAAGTAATTCCAATTTCGAGGTTAATGGGAACAAAACAACCATCAAGGAAGTCAATAAGATCCAAATATGGGTAGCTAGTGGCAAAGTAGATGCTTTTGGATATGGAGGTAGGGTAGACTTGAATCCAATTCCATTCGCAAATATTGACTGTTTTGTCCCAGACAAGCAACTTAATGACTCCCAAGAGCTTCTACTTTGGGAGCCTTTCTTAACTTGTGATAGAAAGTCTCTGCATTATACTTATATCCTCTGGCATTCCCAAAACACTCTTTCTGGAAATTTCCATATGTTATTACTATGACCCAGCTGGTCTTGAGTCACTACACTACCTCCCTATGAGATAAGAGATGGTAAACAATCACACTTGATTAAGTAAGAGCCTGGCCCCCCAATATAAATAACAAACAAACAAACAAACAAATGAATGAATAGATAAGTGAATAAACAAATTAATGAATAAACAAAGGGATAGCTTGCTAGCTAGCTAATTGGAGAAGGAAATAGCAAACCATTCCAATATCTTTGCCAAGACATTCTAAGAATTCTAAAATGGAATCACAAAGAATTGGACATAACTGAAAAATAACTCAACCACAAATCAGAGATTAAGTAACTTTTGTGGTTATAATTCCTTGTTAATCATTATTATATATATATATATATATATATATATATATATATATATATACACACACATATTCCTTCTCCTGGGTATTTCAAGCTAGGAATTGAACCTTCTCTTATAAATGCACCATAATGAAAGTTTGTTGCTCCTGACATTGCCCATGACCTTTCCTCTTGAAAGTTTTATAGAATGTAACAAAGAGAATGGGAGCATTTCTCTTCCATCCCCTCACCCTGAACCCAAGCAGGCTAGGTGGCACAGTGGACAGAGCACTGACCTTGGAGTCAGGAGGATAAGAGTTCAAATCCAGGCTCAAAACACTTTCCACTTACTAGCTGTGTGACCTTGGGCAAGTCATATAACCCTGTTTGCCTGGCATTCAGAATCATCTCTAGTCTTCCTGATTCATATCTGGCTACTAGACCCAGAGGGCTCTGGAGAAGAAAGTGAGCCTGGTGACTTAGCACAGCACCCCCTCACTCAAATCCAATGCATGTACTTGTCATGGTATCATTTCTTTGATGTCATGGTCTTTGAGAATGAAGGACAAACATCATCTCACAGCAGAAATACTTGGCAGTCTAGCTTTGAAACACTGTCAGACCTATCCTTTGATTTGACTCAAGGAGCAAGTCCCTATAATGCCTTCAAGTTGGTTAAGAATTTTTCTCTGATCTTCAAGTAAGTAGGAAGTCTAATTTTTACACTTTTTTTACACTTCCTTTACATTAGCCATAGTCTAAAGGGGTACACACACAAACACACACACACACACACACACACACACACACACACACACCAAAAACAACAACTAATAATAGCTCAACTATAATAGGATTTTCAATCATTAAACAATTAAATAAACATGCATCCATTTAATGGTATATACCAGATACTATGCTAAGCTCTGAGGAAAACATGGTAGGTCCCCATCCTGAAAAAACTCACATTGTCAAAGGGGTGACAGCATGAAAATGACTTTCTCCATACATGATATGTGCAGCATTAATAGGAGGTAATCCTCAAGGGAAAGCAGTAGAAGTGGTGGGATGTGGAAAGCCCTCTTACAGAAGATGGAATTCCAGCTGAATCTGGAAGAAAATAAGGGAATCCAGGAGGTGGAGATGAGAAAGGCTTGGGAGGCAGCCAGTGAAAATGCATAGTGTCCGTCGGATGGTGGACTGGTGTGTGTGTGTGTGTGTGTGTGTGTGTGTGTGTGTGTGTGTGTGTGAGTTGCATCAAGAAACGTCAGTGATTCTAGATTATAGAGTGTATAGAAGGGAGAACTACTTAAGAATGGAAAGCTAGGAAGGGGCCAAGCTGTGAAGAACTTAAAAGTCAAAAAGAAGAGTTTAGAGTTTATATTTATTTCTTTAGGTAGCAGGGAAATCAGGGTTTGGGAAGGATATACTTAGACCCAGGCTTTAGGAAGATGGATCTGGTACCAAGGGAAAGATGGACTAGAATGGGGAGATGTTTGAGGCAAGGAGAACAACAAGCAGCTATTTTAATATTAAGTCAAGGATATGTATAGTCTAGTAGAATTATCTTCTTGACAGCTAAAAAAGCAAAAATAAAAAAAAAAACTCAAGTTGGTGATTAATTCCACTTTGTCTTCTCTTTAAGGACAAGGGGGTGGGGTTGGGAACATGTTCAACAGCCAAATGAATTTGATATGTAGGTCAGAGTTTGATTCCTCATACACTGGTGCTGTAAATCGACAATAAGAAAATATTGAAAAACACACAAGCTGGGCAATGTGGTTTATGTCTCCCCAGATCAGCCAAGCAATCTGAACATGATTCATGTCTACCCCACAAAGGGTCATATAGCCAATCTTAGCAATATGAAGCATTCAGTCAGAGTGCATATTCAAGGTGGCTCCATAGGAGGTTAGTGAATCCAAAGTCAGGCCTCATGGTCTCTGTCTATTATGTTTTCCTTTGAGTTCCTTGGAAACAGCACTCATCCCATTATTTTAACAAGGGAATACAGCTAAACAGTCCTTAGTGACTTTAACATAGGCTGGATTTGACAATCCCCCAAAGATGATGTAATTCAAAAGCAGCTCATTAATCTCATCCCAAGTCTTCAATTCCAAGTCACAATAAATCAGATTTCAATGAGTTTTTATTGAATCAAACTCAAGGATCATGTTCATGGCAAACTTGGGATTTCCTTACTCTGGGGTCTGCTTCTCTGAGGTCCAGTGTGCTCACATATTCTCATGATCATTTCTATCTTTTTTTTTAGGTTTTCTGCAAGGCAAATGGGGTTAAGTGTCTTGCCAAAGGCCACACAGCTAGGTAATTATTAAGTGTCTGAGATCAGATTTGAACCCAGGTACTCCTGACTCCAGGGCCGGTACTTTATCCACTGCGCCTCCTAGCTGCCCCCTCATGATCATTTCTTAAACCCTTCATTCCTCATAGTTGGGTCACTGTCATACTTGAATCAATACAAAAATAGGAATATCAACACAATGGGCACAAAAATAGACACAGGGAGTGATGAAAACATAAGGAAAGACATTTCATATGGGACAGCATTTAGAAAACCAATAATAAGAGTTCATATTTGCCTTTGCATTATCTAATTTGATTATCACTCTTAACCCTGTGAAGTAAGCAGTATAACTTTTATTATCATCTCCACTTTTTAGATGAGAAACCAGAACAAGGTGAAATGACATGCCCATGGTCACATTGCCTAGAAATACACAGACCATCAATTAATTCCAAATCTCTTTTGGAATTCCAAATCTCTTTTTCTTCTTCTTCACTCCTCTACAAACTCTACTCTATACTCTATACCATTTGAGAAAATGGGACCCACAGAGATTGAGCAACTGACCTATCTCATTTAAGAAGTAAAAAAGTAAGAAACAGAGCTGGGATTTGGATCCAAGTCTAACTCTAAATCCACATTTTCCACTGTACCCCATTTCCTTTTTAGATCTTCTCTTCAGTTCAAATTAGATTTGAGTCTTTGGCCTTCAGTGACTTGTTCAAAGAGAGAACTTTGAAAAGTACAAAGTTTCCAGAGAACCATTCTGCATGACAACTCAGACAAGGTTTGAAGATGAGCTCTGCCTCTTCCTTTTCCCTACTCTCCCATCCCAAGTTCATAACACATATGTCTACATCCTCACCAAGAGGATCATTTGCGAAGTCAACCTTGGAAACAACTTTATCTAAAATTGGAAAGCCAAGTCAGGATTTGGAACAGCATTCACTGTCCTTGCCAAGATCTCATTGAAGTTCCAATTTTGATTACAGCAGTAGATACAACTTCATTTCCAATATGGGTGTGTTTTTTGTACAGGTTCCCAAATCCTGGGACTGAACATGCTCTTTCTTAGGATTTTATTCTCACCGGTCTCCTTCACCTCTTTCTTTCCTGCTGGGTGATTTTCAGATGAAGCCATCTCTTTCTAAAGGTATCATAAGAAACATTTTAGGTAAAGCTTTAAATCTAGGAAGAAGTTTTTTGGATGCTTGGAATAAATATGAACTGGGGTTGGCTTGTTGTTAAGAAGAAATATCTGGGGCAGCTAGGTGCACAGTGGATAGAATGCTAGTCAGAAGGACTTGAGTTCAAATGACCCTGGGTAAGTCATTTAACCCCAATTGCCTAGGCGGATTGTAGGGGCAGGAAGAAATAGAAGAAAGTGTTGTTATTTTATTTTAATAGTAAAGTAAAGCAAATTACTTTCTATGTGATTTATTAACTGTGAAGACACGCCAGAATATATAGTCAAATTTACTACCTACAATCTATGCAACTTTAAGCTAGAAGTTCTCAACTTTTCCTGCCAAAATCTGTGGATCTCTCCTCAGGATAGTGTTTCTAAAGACATAAAATAAAATGCATGGGATTACAAAGAAAATAAATTATATTAAAACATATAAAAAGGAAAAAAGTTATAGATAGATAACTTTTATTATATATAATATATTTGTGTTATCTATATAGGTTATATTTATAATATCATACATATTATACTGTAAATAATTATATATATATTTATATATAATCTATATTATTATATTATTATATTTTATATATATATGCATATATATATAGTTGCTCAGGTTATAAAGCCTTAAGCCCTAGTTTATGTTCTCCAGATTAAGAAGTCTTGCAAATAGTCAACAAACCTTCATTAATCACCTACAGGTACCACATCGAGTGAGAATGATACATAGAAGGGCCAAAGGACAGGCTAATTCCCATCCTCAAGGAGTTCACATTCTAATGGAGGAGAAAAGTCACTTACTT
Source organism: Macrotis lagotis (assembly GCF_037893015.1). NCBI lineage: Eukaryota > Metazoa > Chordata > Mammalia > Peramelemorphia > Peramelidae > Macrotis > Macrotis lagotis. The sequence goes on along the minus strand of NC_133663.1, from coordinate 72,368,837 downwards.
TCTCTGAACCTGTTTCTTCATCTGTAAAGTCAGGTAGCTAGATGATTTCTAAGGTCTCTTCCAACTCTAAATCTTTGATAATGATCTGGAGGCTGTTTGTAGTGATGTTCTTTTGATGTTAAAAACTTCTATTGGCCCTGCCCCAGGTCTAATTGTTCTAATTTTTCTCCCTTCCTCCTGAAATCTGCCCCAATGAAGGTATTGCACAGCAAACAGAAAGCTCTAGATTCCCTAAAGCTAAAGAGACTATGGTTGAAAATTCATCATTGTTGCCAGAAAGAGTGATATATGGCTTTGTTTTTTCTTAAACTCCCAGTTTGGTTTCATACTGGATCTTGAGTGAACATTTGTTCCTGAAGGTTGGTTGAATTTAGAACTAACAGAGTGGCTTCAAAACTACTGGGTAGTCATTTGATTTATGAGTCCACATCCTTATTATTTTAGAATTACTTACCTATTGCTATTTGGAATCAGCATGGGGAATTTTTCTCCACTAGACATTATTAATACATCCACAGATTACTACACCAAAAATCAGATAAAGAAGAAAAAGTTATTCTAAACTTAAAGGATCTGCCTACTAGTGAAGTAAACTAAATGTTTTTTTATTGCTACCAGAAGACTCTATACTAAAACCTGAATTATGCAGAAAACATATCAAATCCCAAATATTCATTTAAGAATTTTTAACTAGGAATTATATTGACTTTCTATTTTCCTCTAATTCCTTGTATCAACTGAAAAGGAGGAAAAAATTCAAGTTGAATGAATACAGATCTGATTTTAGAGCCAGGAAAATCTTCATTTTGAGCCCTGCTCAGAGATACTGTAGACAAGTCACAACCAATCAATGCTTTTTTTAACTCTCTAAAACTATATGGAAATGTGGAGGGCTTTAAAAGTCTGGTTGAAGAGTATGTATTTTATTCTAGTAGTCATTGAGGTTTGTCCTTTATTAGGAAGAGGACCAATGACATTATAAGTGATGCCTTGAAAGGTGAGTTAATTGGATTTAATGAGGGAGAGTTGTGCAAAGTCTCTCTTCCAGAATCATCATAGTCCAGTGGCAAGATAAAAATCAAGATTACTGGTGATGAACCAGAATACAGTGGATGAACTTCATTTCTTTGATGTCTGACCAAGATCTTAGCATTCCCCAGCACCTGTTTCATTTATCTCTCTGGCTGTTGGAACAAATCATTCCTATCTGTCCATTCTTCTGACAGATGTCTTCACTCTCAACTCACAGATGGGTTTGAGACATTTTAGTTAGTCTCAACTTGCTTTAGCCCCTTAGCTGAGGTAGGTTTACTGGGGAATGACCATTGTGCATGCTACAGCTTCTCAGAGGCAGAGGGTCAGTGGACACCAAAAGTGGATAGGGAGCCCTGGAAAGGGTTGAACAAGCCCTCCCACTAAAGGACTTAAAAAATACATTCAACTGGGGAACCACTGAAGTTCCTTGAGGTAGAAAATAACAGACCTCTGTCTTAGGACATGGAAACTAAGAAACTTATTGGATGTGGCAGATCAAGATGATTCTGAAATTGAGAACTTAGGTTATTGGTCCCTACTCCCAGAAGACCAAAAAAGTGAGATAAAAGAAAGGATTTTAGGGATAGTAAAAAAGAAGACTTCATTTGATACTTGTCTTTGTACTCTGATTAAATCAGGAAACCCTAGTCTTTTCTCTACATATAATTTCCTTCTGTTTGGAAATGTCTATGCATTCCCTACTCTTCTTTCCAAAATAACATGCTGATTCATCTCTCCTCAGAAGATAGTTAAGAAGATGGAGCTCAACTGGCTTTGTTCTTTACCTACACTTTCCCCCATTATATCAACATTTCTCTTATTTTGGGAAACAAAGACAGAGAAACAAATATGAACTGAAGCACTTACTTGTTGTATGACTTTGGGCAAGTCATTTAACTGTTTGCCTCAGTTTCTTCATCTACAAAGCAAGCTAGAGAAGAAGATGGCAAATTACTCCAGTACCATTGCTAAGAAAACCCTGAATGAGGTTACTAAGAGTCAGAGATGACTGAAATCATCAACAACCAAAGACAGAAATATTTGTTCTGTATGTTTATATACATATGCCTACCTGCATATATGTATTTATAGTTAAAATGATAGAAAATATTTTTTTGCAAAAGAGTCTAGAATAGATAAAGCTAGATGCTAAAAAATAAGAGATTTGGGTTAGCAAAGAGTGAGCTGTAAAAATATAAAACCTTTGAAGGAAAAAAAAGAGAATCTTTAAGAACCTAGATATGTGACTAATAATATGAGCACAATGTATGTTCTGCAGACCAAGTAGTTGGCTCCCCTTTGGTTTATACTACTCTTAGCCAAGGGGATAGTTCATTTGTATCTAAGGAAATTCAATCATTCAACTAAGAAGTACATAAATTCAATATGGTCATTTCAGGATATAATTCAGTAGTCAATAGAATGTTCAGGTTCATTTCAGATTTGTACTTATTTGAGGTATCTTGAATCTGCTTTAGATAAACAACAGAAGAATCCTGAGTCTTCTTTAAGTAAAACAACAGAGAATCTTTAGGCCATATAACTAGCAATATGCTATGTTTCTTAAGTATAAGGCATGTTCTGCAGACTAATTAGTTTTCTCTTCATTGGATTGGTAATACTCTCTATCAATCAAAAGGGTAGTTCTGTTTCATACTATAGCAATGACACCTTTAAACCAAGATGGAAAGCATTTAAGTCCTATAATCTGACTGATCCAATAGTCATTGAAAAGATCCAATTCATATTTAGTTGTAGACTGGAAAGTACTTCAAGATATATAATACAGAATTTTATGATACTAAATGTGTAATTAGCAATCTGCTACATTATTTGAATATATAATTTACAAAGAAGAAAATACTTCCTGTTTATTTATTTACAATTTATTTATTATTATTTCCAATAGACCCATTCTACAGCACCTATTCCTAAAAAAGATGAGAGCAATCTCATTTAGAAACTCCCCTATCCTGTTGAGCACTTTATATCTTACGTTCTTCTGCTTGAAAGGCAAAGATGTGAATGGCCTTTTCTAGTATCTAAATCTGTGGTTCAGTGGATAATTAAAAACAGAAGGTCAGCATACCAAGTCTACCTCTTTTGGGCTCTATGCCATCAAGTACCAATTGGAAAACACTTGTTTAAAAAAGAAACTTCTTACACAAAGGTAAGTTTAAGAAAGAAATCAATGAAATGGCTCCACTAGATGTCATTATGAAATCACCTTGAAAGTTCTGTATTATACTACCTTCTGTTTGGTAGCTAGATGCTGGTGCCTCTCTAAAGAGTAGCATTTGTTTCTACATTATCTAGCTGACCATTATTCCATATTCAAACTGTGGTGAAAGGGGGAGGGGGGAATCAGGAAAAGGGATGATGAGAAATCTCTCTACCCTTGGGTAATAGTGACAAAAACAAAGCATATAAAAGCTCATCTGTTTATCACGAACTCACAGGTCCATAAACCAAGAAACTTAAAAGAATGTACCCATACATACCTACATGTTATTAGGATTCAATAATATTCAGAATATTCATAAAATTTATAAAAAATTCCCCCAATATAATCATAGTTTTCCCAGGTTTCTGTTATTCATTACCATCTTTATAAAAGTCATCAGACTTCACAGAGCAAAGTGTATGAATTTTCAAGGCAAAAAGGATACATATGCTACGTTTTCAGGAATGTGGTGATTTGAGCAAATTATAAATTCCTCAATAGGCAGAGCAGAATATTCTCTACCCTGGTCTGGAAGAGGTGAGACTAGAGAATGTTTTAGAATCCCCAAAGGTATTTAAAGTGTTATCAATCTAAGATTAATTCTTCATATCATTTAATATGCAAGCCTTGCAGAATTTCATCTCCAAACCAAAAGTGTATTCAAGGAAGCCTAAAGGAGATTAGTTTCTCTTTAGTAAAGATGACAAAATGTCCATTAGATTTTATTAACTTCATTTTTCAGTATGTTTTGACTCTTCATGGTCCCAAGTGGAGTTTTCTTGGCAAATATTTCCTTCTCCAGCTCATTTTATTGGTGAAGAAATGGAAGCAAAAAGTGCTAAGTAACTTGCCCAGGATCACTCAGATAGTAAGAGACCAGATTAGAACTTTATCCAGGTTTTCCTTGCATCACTTCCTTTTTTTCCCCCATTGATGCCCATTTTAACCTGATTCAAATATTAGGGCATGAGGAGGACTTCTGATATTCTTGGTTCCTAAGGATTGGCCCCAAATACCATGATCCCATTGTATAGCTATTCAAAATTTTTCACTGGAAACAGATGAGGCAAATAGAAAAGCATAAAAGTATAACAGACATAATGCACACAATTTAATGGGAGCCACTTAATAAGGATCTGTGATCATTGAATCCTCAAATTTCAGATGAGGAGAAAGGATATGTGTTAGTATTCTGCTGTATGTTTATTTATCACAACAATAGAACAACAGACAGTGTTAGTGTGAGTCAAAACAGCTTCTCTTTGCCCAGGAATTGAGTTCTTTAGTCTGCCTACCTAACAATGCCAACAACATTTTCCTTTGAGTGGAGGCAACTCATAACCCAAAGGTCATGAGTAAGACAGAGGAAAGAGAGCTGGAGGAACAAAAGCTAGCTGATGATTCCCTGAGGACCAGTGATATATTCTTTCTATGGTCAAGCTTTGCTTTGCTCCCACTCTAATGGGGAGGGAAGCCCGATACTGGAGGAGTGGTCTGGGTTACTGAGCAAAATGGAAAGGTTGCGCCATGAAACTTAAGCTAACATGTGGATTTGTGATTAAATCTGACTCAATAACATTTGACTGGTTCCCCTGCATGAAAATCCCTTTTTATATGGGGTTACTTCGCTAAGGGAATTTAACCATTTTTCCTGTATCTAATCAATACTGGAGTGATGTTAGCCTTTGTAGCCTTTAAATGGATACCCTCAGTGGACTTGCTTAGCTAGTTTGGGATGTATTTGTATTTGGCTGAAGGTTTGCTAGGAAATATAATTTGTCTATTTTTTGGATGTAGGAATTGATATTCAAAGAGATAGTTTATCAAAATCTCACCAAAGAAAGACATTTAATTAAAACTCTCAAGAAAGCACATGAAAGGAACATCCTAGGGCAGAGGGGAGGGAGAAGAGAGAGTAAGGGAAAGCAAAACTGAGTCAGAAAAACTTTCCCCTCTGAACATTAAATTTTAAGTTCAGTCCCTTTCTGTTTTCTTAATAATTTCATTTTCCTCCTGTTTCCACTGGATTTGGAGAATGTAGAGTAGGAAAAGTTGTAACACTGCTAATGAATGTGAATTCTATACTCCTTCTCCAAAATCTTTGTGAATCATAATATAGTAAGATTTCAGCTTCTAATGCTGGCACTATTGCTGCTACTACTATACTATACTATAGCTGCTGCTGCTGCTACTACTACTACTACTACTACTGCTACTACCACCACCACTATCACTATTAACACTTCTATTATTAACACTACTCTTACTGCTACTACTATTATTATTATTATTACTGCCACTACTACTGATGCTGCTACTGCTGCCACTACTACTACTACTACTACTACTACTACTACTACTACTACCTTTACTATTAGTATTACTACTACCATTTCTACCACTGATCACAGACTCATCCTCTCTAAGCTAAATATTCCCATTAAACCAAATGGTGGCCCAAAGGCAAAATGAATACTAGAAGAATTAATGTCAAGAGATTAGAGTGTCTCTCTGAGCAGGAACAATTTGTTGCTAACTTGGTGAGAAAATTGAGCCAACACTCAGTTGACAACCATGGAGCAGAAAAAGAGTGGACAGCTTTCAGAGATCTGGTGTATGGAGTTGCATTTGCTCATCTGGGCCAGTACACTTGCAAAGACCAAGACTGGTTTGACGAAAGTGATGGGGGGAATACAGAAGCTGCTAAATGAAAACTAGAACTCTACAGGGCTTACCAGTAGGATAGTCCATCCATTTTTAAGAAGACAGCATCAAAAGTAAAGTAAAAGCAAAGATTAGAAAGATATGACTCTTGACTCAGTAAGAAGACAGATGAAACTCAATTTTATGTAACAAACCAAAATGCCCTGAAGGCTATTTATGGGCCAAAGACTTACAAGGCATCTCAGCTACTTAGTGCTGATGGATCCACATTCATTAACAAGAGGGACATGATCCTAGAGAGAGGGGCTGAACACTTCCACAGTGTTCTTAACAGACTATCATCCATCAATGTAGAAGCCATTGACTATGTAACTTAAGGTGAAGTCGATCAGTCCCTAACTGAAATTCCAACTGAAGCAGAGGTTTTGAATGCCATCAGGCTCCTTTCAAGAGACAAAACACCTGGTGCTGATTCTATTACAGCTGAGATCTACAAGATGGGGAGGGGGTCCATTGCTCATCCAAAAACTGACTGAATTTTTCAAGGTTATATGGCATGAAGAGGTTATCTATCCCCCAAGAATTCAAGGATGCCTCCATTGTCCATCTTAATAAAGGTGAAGGTAATGTATTGTCCTGTGACAATCACAGGACTATTTCTTTTTTAATCATTACTGATAACATTCTTGCCAGAGACCTTCTCAACAGGTTAATCCTTCACCTGAGAGCTGCCTGATTTCAGAAAGGGTGGAGGAACAGTCAATATGGTGTTTTCTACCTGCCAACACCAGTAAAAATGTCAGGGACAGAGCAGAACTTTATATACAACATTTATACCTTTGATACTATCAGTTGAGAGGACATATGGAAAATTAAGTCAATATTTGGTTGTCCAGAGAAATTCAGCAGTATTGTACATCAGTCTCATGTTGGCATGCTTGCCTGGTTTCCAGATGGTGGACGATTCTCTCAAGATTCCCTGGTCACCAATGGAGTGAAACAAGGATGTGTCCTTGCTCCCATACCTTTTAGCATGTTATTTTCAGTCATGTTGTCAGACACCTTCACTGAGGATGCACATGGTCTCAAGGTCAGCTACCTCACTGATGTCAAATGCTTCAACTTGAAAACACTACAAGCCAAGACCAAACTGGAGGGAGTATTGGTGCATGATCTTCTGTTTGCAGATGACTGTGTTTCAATGCAACCTCTGAAGCTGAGATGCAATAAAGGATGGATCAATTCTCTGCTGCTTGTGCTCATTTTGATTGAACAATTAACATAAAAACAGGAAAACACAGGTGCTCCATCAGCCAGCAACACATCATCCATATGTGGAACCATTGATTACAGTAAATGGAGAAGTTTTGAGTCCTGTGGACAAGTTCATTTACCTTGGCAGTGCCCTTTCCAGGGAGGTCCACATTGACAATGTTGACACTCACATTGTCAGAGCTAGCTAGCTCAGTTTTTGGGGGGCTCTGAAAGAAAATATGGAAGAGAAGAGGTATTAGACTGCCAACCAAACTATATCTACAGAGTCCTGTTGATCTCATTGTTATATGCCTGTGAAACCTGGACAGTCTACCAGCCCCATGTCAGAAAACTGAATGACTTCCATTTAAATTGACTTAGGAAGATTCTAAAGATCACCGGCAAGAGAAGATACCAGACACTGAGGCCCTTTCTTGAGCTAAACTGCCTATATTACAACATTATTACAGAGAGTGCAACTATGATGGGTAGTACACATTGTTAGAAGGACAAGCTCATACTTGCCAAAAAATCTGTTGCATGGAGAACTCACACAGGGCAAGCACTCACAATGGGGTCCCCCCCATTGTCAGAAGAAGTGATACCAAGACACCCCCGAAGATCTCACTGAAGAACTTTAGAATTGATTGTATAGCATGGGAGACATTGGCACAAGCCCACCCAGCATGATGTGCCAACATCGGAGGGGATGCTGTGCTCTGTGAGAAGGACAATATTGAAGTAGCTCAAAGGAAAAGTGACATAAGTTTAGAGTATCCACCTCAGGTGTTCACATGGACTATTGGTGATAAAGCATTCCGAGCTCTTATAGGTCTGATCAGCCAGTCAGACACAACATAATTTGTCTCAAACATAGTGATGTCATTTTGGTCTTTTTTGATAACAAAGGTCAAGAACCAACCATCTATTACTACCACTACTACTGTTGCTGCTAATGTTACTAGTGCTGCTGCTATATTCCTAACATCATGTTATTACCACTACTACTGCTGCTTCTACTGTTACTGTTACTATTACCACCACCACTACTGCTACTACTACTACTACCACTACCATTACTACCATTACTACTACTACTACTACTACCTGCTACTACTATCTAGAATCAAGTTAGTCTAAAAGTATCAATGAAGTGGCTTATTATGTGTTAGATACTATGCTAGCTCTGGGTATATGAAGATAGACTCAAAGCAATTTCTGTTCTCACAAGTTAATGAGAGAGATAACATGAAGACAACTATATACAAATGAGATCCATATAGGGCAAATTGGAGATAATTAACAGAGAAGGGTGGGGTGGGATAGAGAGAAGCAAGGATGGACCACTTATATTAACTAATGCAAATTAAAGGAAGTAGAACTTGGAAAACAGTATGCCCAGGTACAACAAAATAGATGGAAGGGAAAACAACAAAATAATCAAAGCTGAAGCTGTGAAATGATAATGACCCATCTTGCCTCCAGTAGAGATATGAACAAATGTGCCCCACTCCTCTGCAGAGGAATATGGGATCCTGGTCTATAAGGGATGTAGTTACTGTAGATGAACATTTCTCCCCTTTATCTTATTTTTTATTATGGGGATGACTCTTGGAAAGAAGAATCGGGGAGGGTTATAATGAGAAATATAGGTAATGTAAATAAAAAGCTCAATAATTTCTTTAAAGGTTGACTTGAGGACATAGTTTATGAAACTTAGCTGGTTGACAAAATGACTAATCACAGCATTGGCTCTCCATTTGCTTAAGGCAATCAAATACCTCTGCTATATAGCAGAAGTATTTTATCCAGTAGATTCCTTTAAGGCTATGTTAGACAAGATGACAGCTGAACACTCCCTCTCAGCTCTAAAATTTCTGGGATTCTGAGATTCTGGGAGCTGTTGGCAAACATGTTACTTCTGCCAGGAATAAGGACCTGGGAGAAGTGGAGTAGGAGTGCATTCCTTTTAGGCTATTGAATGATTTCCTTGAGCTTTTACTAATTTGTATAACCCCCTCCTACAGTCTCACTTTCTGAATGACATTATTTAGGAGTGAGTTGATTCAATAAGTTACGCAAAGGAAAGAACATTGCTCAGATTTGATAGTGCTATCCCACTGTAATTTCCTGATACTAAAACAAGCCTAAAAAGGACACATGAAGAACTTCAGCATGGACCAAAAGAGCTTCTCTTGGATCCCCACCATTACCTTGGTCCCATTTTCATAATGGAAGATGATATCCTACCTTCCTAGTGTGGATCCTTACTCATAAGGGATAATTTTCACATGATTTTTTATGTGACTCAGATTCAAATAGGAAACTAGAAACCAGTGAACCTATGAGATATCTAAATGGCCCACTACATATTGTGCTAGACTTGATTTCAGGAAAACCCAAATTCAAGCTCTACCTCAGATATTTATTAGCTTTTTGATCCCTTAGGCAAGCCATTTAACCTCTTGTAAAGTGCTTCATAAATGCAAATTATTATTTTATTATCAACCCAGTCCCTGATATCATAAAAGGGTCTGAATGACCTATTGCTAGGACTTAGATCCTTTGGTACTCAGGAATATAAATACTGCTCAATAAATTTACCCTCTAGTACAGCTTTCACGGGCAACTAGGTGGCAAAGTTGATAAAGTGATGAGTCTAGAATCAGGAGACTCATCTTCCTGAGTTTAAATTTGACCTCAGATATGTACTATCTGTGTGACCCTGGAGAAGTCACTTCCCTCTGTGTGCCTCATTTTCCTCATCTGTAAATTGAGTTGGAGATGGCAAACTACTCTATTATCTTTGCCAGGAATATCCCAAATGGAGTCATAAAAAGTAGAATATGACTGAAATACTGAATAAAAGATAGATTTGTCAGCAGTATCAAAATGTATAGTTATTTTGGAATAATTCTTCTGGCACCCGGGAGGTGACCTTGTGAATTTGCTAGTCAGTTCAGCTATTTACTGATGCTGTCTACTCTCTCACACCTCCAGTCAACTTGGAGGAAGAGACCAAATCTGACTGGACTACATTGGGTATAATGTCTCTAGAACCCTAGAATGTTTGTTCTTAAAACTATCTGAAAGTTCATTCAATTCACAGGCTCTTAACTTGGGGTCCATAGAGCATCAAGGTGCTTATGGATAGATTTCTCTAGGGGGAGGGATAGGGGGAGATCTATGAAACTGGATAGGAAAGTATAATGTCTTTAATTCAGTATAGTTGTTTCACTAGTAATTTTTTGTCCAGATTACCAAGGGTATCCATTGACTTTTTATTTGTTTGTATGTCTGTGTCTGTGTGTGTGTGTGTGGGGGGGTGTTCTTTCCATTCACATTATTGTGAATATTTTCTCTTTTTCCCTACTTACTTCACACTGTTTCAGTTCATGTAGATCTTTCCAGGCTTCTAAATATTCATGGCATTCATCATTTCTTATAGCACAGTAACATTTTTTAACATCCATGTGCCTTGATTCATTAAGCCATTATAGAATCAATGGTCATCTACCTTGCAACCAATTCATCCAAACACAAAGAAAGTTTAAGAATCTCTGAATTAATTCAGAGATTTACAAAAAAGGAAACTAGGTCTAACAGTGTAGTGTAGAAAAAAAAAACTGATTCCATCTTTTTCCATCTCAGAAAAACAACAGAACAATCATTGATTATCTACTGAGGTGAAAGGAAAATGACACAGTCCTTGTCCTCAGGGAACTTACAATCTAGTAAGACTTCACAGGTTTTTGAATGCAGAGCTGCCAAATGTAAAGAGAAAGTTCATAAGTTCAAAGAAGAGATCTTTAGGCCCAATTTTGCTCAGAAAAAGAAACCCACAGCAGCTTGCTCCACCTAACCCCAATGGCCTGGCAGGGTGCCACCCTAAGCAACAAACCATCAGAGAAGAGTATCAGATAGAAGCAGAAAGGACATTCCATGAGTAGCATCTCAAGACAGGTTCAAGCCAATTTCTAGATCATTATGTTGATTTTACAGTCTTGTCCAAAATCCACCTCTCTTCTCTGACCCCTTCAGGAAGTACCTCCCACACTGTAGAGTCAACTGCTGCCATGTTCTGCCTCATCGGGCTAATCTGTGCCCTTTAGAAGGGTCAGGACTAAAGGTCCCTGGAATGGAGTAATCCAAACAAAACCAGAGTATTCCAGGAAGTGGGGCCAGTGAGTCAGTGAGTGGTAGAATTTCTCCCTGAGTCAGGACTCCACCAGTTCCCCCACAAAACCACATCTGAAGGACAACAAGTCCACCAGAACAGCCACTACTCAACACCACACCAAGGCCAAAGCCCAGACAGGTTCAGTACTGTCTCAGTGGTTAAAGCATCTCCTGAATCATTTGCACCTGGACTTTTCTGGCTGTACATCGAGAAAGGGCCTCTCTCCTTTATTCTATTTTTATTTATCCAGAAATTTTTATTTTATTTTTTTATCATTTCAGACTTCCTCAAGGTTTTGGACATGACGTGGGATGCAATTTATTTTGTCTATGTTTCAGCTGCAACTGGATCTAATCAACCAATGATGACCTATCAACATTAGTCTAGGCTAGCATTTACTGAGGGTACCTTACCTTGTGCTGAGAGGGGTTCTAGGTGGTACTGAGGACTAAAGAAGAAGAAATCTGTAAGGCACAGTCCTTTTTCTTGGAGGGGGAGTAATACAGCCTCCCAAAAAGTCGTTTAAAGTTTGCTGGATGACTTGGAGACAGGAAGATCTGAGTTCAAATCCTTCTTTACTGAGTGATCCTAGGCTAGTCACTTAACCTTTCTCCTCTCCCAGCATCAGTTTCCCCATCTGTATAATGGGGATTCTAATGTCATCTCCCTCCCAGGGTCCCTGTGAGGATTAACAAATGCTAAGTACTTTGCAAACCTTAAACCACTCTGTAAATGCTCATAGCACTGCTCAAAATAGTCCTCTTATGAAGGGAATATAGGGATCCCATTTTATATGGAGATAAGGGAACTGAGGCAGTGAGTAACTTATCCAAGATACCTTTTTTTAGTCAAGGGCATCAGAGCTAGGATTCAAACCCAGATCTCAACAGTCATAGAACTTTATCATGGCTGTCTCTATGTGAGAGAGACACAATTCAGAGATAAGGTATAATCTGGAAATACCAATCAAACAATACAAAAGTAAACAGGCTTAAATAAAGATGGTCAAATGTCAAGAGAAGGGAATAGAAATTGGAGGACTTAGTTTTAGGTCAGATTCCTCAGGTATTTGGATTGTTTTTCAGAGAGGATCTTAGAAAGAATTAGAGTAAATGGCTTGCATCCAGATCCATAGGAGCAGCAGCAGTTGGTTCAGGAGATAAAGCACTGGCCCCAACATGAGAAAAACTCACCTTCCTGAATTAAAATCTGGCCTTTAAATATTTAGTAGCGGTGTGACCCTGGCAAGTCACTTAAACCTATTTGCCTCGGTTTCTTCATCTCTACAATGAACCAGACTAGGAAATGTCCAATTACTTCTGTATCTTTAACAAGAAAACCCCAAATGACATTGTGAAGAGAAAGATGCAATAATAGATCCAAGGAGGATTAAGGATCAGTTCCTTCTGATCAACCAATGAGTTCTCAACTTGCTAAACAAAAAAAAAAAAAACTCTTCCTAATTAGCTTTTCTGTTTCTAGGTTTTCTCCACTCTCATTTATCTTTATAATAATAGCTAGCATTTATATGATGCTACTATATATGTATATATAAAATAAATATACATACATGTATTTGCATGTATTTTATGTATACATATATTTTATAGTTATACTTGTATTTTATTTATAATAGTATTTATATATAATTTATTTAAATAGTATTTATGGTTTTTATATATTTATATATATAGTATTTATAATAGTATATTTTATACTACATATTACAAACATTTACTATATACATATAATATATACATGTATTTATACAAATATTCATATATACAATATACATACATATGGTATATTGCATCATTTGTATACATATTGTATATAATATTATATGCAATATGTATACAAATGATGCAATATACCATAAAGCATATATTTATATAATGCTTTAGGGTTTAGAAAATATTACATCATTGCAAAAACATCTTTGTAAAATACTAATCTTTTTTGTTTTGTATAATAATAATTATAACTGACATTCACTTTAAGACTGGCAGAGTATTTTACATGTTTTGTCTCCTTTGATTTTCAAGGCAACCCTAAAGTAGTTACTATAACTAAATTTTATGGACAAGGCAACTGAAGGGATTTGTCCATGATTATACAGTTTATAAATCTATTAGGCAGGTGCGGAACTCAGGTCTTAATGATTCCAAGTTTCTATAGATGCAAAGATAAACTTTAACAATGTCACCGCCCAGTTCAAATGGTTTTTTTTCTAGATTTTGCAAGGCAATGGGGTTAAGTGGCTTGTCCAAGGCCACACAGCTAGGTAATTATTAAGTGTCTGAGGTTGGATTTGAACCCAGGTACTCCTGACTCCAAGGTCGGTGCTCTATCCACTGCGCCACCTAGTCGCCCCCAGTTCAAAATTTTTAATGATTTCACAGTGACCTGATCAAACCAGATCTTCTCAGTATATGAGAGCTGGAATATAGAATATTAGAGCACCAAATATTGAGAATCAGGACTCAAAGGGACTTTAGAGCATTGAAAGTTAGATGATGTGAAATATATATACACACACACACATATATAATAACTATATATATATATATATATATATATATATATATATATATATATATATCTCCATGGAAAGTAGCCTCCATATGTAAGCAAATAGCAGAATTGTATAGTGGGTTACAAAGCCTAAGGGGAGTCCTTTACCTTGTAAAATCCTCCTCCACTTTTAAGTTTACCAGAGGGAGAGCTAAGTATAAGAAACAACAGCAGAAGGAATCCAGTCTCCTCCCCTTCACTTCATCCATCCTTTCCCCCATCCCAAAGTTGCTTGGTAAAATATTTCCTACCATCTCTAGGGACTTTTAATCCACGACTTCTTCATCTTAGAGCTTAATTTTGCTTCAGGTTGTTAATTACAGTCACTCCAATAAATCAACTTGAAGATGGCTAAGAAATATGATTAAAGAGTGACCCAAAGGTTTGTGATTTCCCTGAAGGAGCAATCATCACTCTTTTGTTTTCCCATGCTTCCCCACTAGATGCTGGGCATGTCTCCTGAAGTTCCCTGAGCGCCCATCTCTCCCAAATCTCTGTTGGTGTGGTTATCATTAAAGAGGTCACAAGAGGAAATGGTTGCTATGTAATTTATAGAACAGTGGGAATTAATGATAGCAAAAAAGGATCAAAATACAGAGTAAAGAGGGCATTCTATAGAGAAATGTAATTAATACTGCCCCTACTTTGGACAAAAAGAAGTGACTTTTCATGCTTTCAACTTCTTCCTCTCAGGGGTAAAACTCAGGAGATATAGTAAAATATAATTCTCCTACTTCCTTCTCTCAGAAACACCAGGTTCTCAATGGCAATATCATGAAGATTTAGGGGTGACCCTGATGCTTTGTTACATATAGAATATCAAGGATGGAAAAGGATCTCAGAACAGAGAATGTTAAAACAAAGAAAGATAAAAATAACAGAGAATATTAGAACTGGGGACCTTAGAACCTAGAATATTAGAACCAGAATTGCTCTTAAGAGGTCATCTAGTAAGCACCTCTCTTATTTTACCAATGAGGAAACTGAGGGTGCTTCAGATTAGCTTGTCCGAGATCATAGAGACTAATAAATGGCATTTCTAGCCAGGTCTTCCTACTCAAAATTTAGGGCCCTAACATTTCTTACCTATGGGTTTTAAGACATAATCACCTGTATACATTTTTACTAGACAATTTATTCCCAAAGTAGCCACACAGATATGTACACTTGCATGTGCACACACACACACACACAGCAAAAGAAGTCTTGGAATATCTTTTTTGCCCTGGTGCTTTTTCTTTCCCTCCTTCCCTCCCTCATTCATTCTAACCTTCATTTCTTCTTTCCTTCCTTCCTTCCTTCTCTCCCTCATTCCTGCCTTGATTCCTTCCCTCCCTGCTTCTTCCCTCCTTCCTTCCTACCTACCCTTTATCCCACCTTCCCCTCCTCCCTCCCTCCCTTCCTCGCTCTCCCCTCCCTCCCTCCCTCCCTCCCTCCCATCCTTCCTTCCTTCCTTCCTTCCTTCCTTCCTTCCTTCCTTCCTTCCTTCCTTCCTTCCTTCCTTCCTTCCTTCCTTCCTTCCTTCCTTCTTTCCTTCCTTCCTTCTTTCCTGCCTGCCTCCCTCTTTCCCTTAAAGAATATGAGTGAATATAACAGCCTTCATCTCGCCAGCTTCTCTCCTGCCTTTCGAGTCATCATTTACAATTCCACCACCTATATGAAGCTTTCTTTAGTAAAGTATAATTCACTTTTATGGTTAAAGCCAGCAAGTCTATTTAACTTCTATGTGCCTGTTTATCTACTCATTCATCTTATCACTTCCTTGATTATGGACCCTTGAAAGCAAAGAACTTTTCTCATCACATTCTGAAAAGCATTAGACCATGTGTTTCTCTCCCAGAATCTAGCCATTGGTGAGGTGTATTTCTGGGCCATAGTAAATAAATGATGCCAACACAAATTAGCAAACTGAAGCGATGAGTTTACACATGCCCAGACTTGTAAATTTAGCTACTGATAAACTTTAAAATACAGATTTAAATTTTTTTAACTTTTCCAAACTTTGAGTAGCAGTCTTTGTTTAGGGTTTATGCTTGCCAAGTCTGACTTTTATAGTTTAACTGTTTGTGAAGGCAAAAGAACAGCCAAATGAAATATTAAAAGTTTTAAGTTTTTTCATGTTTATTTCACTCAAAAACAGTTAAAAGTGCTTACTAAAATATTTAAATAAAAATTGTTTTGCACAAATACTGAATATGAGAACAATGAGGTCCCATAGGAGGTTGAGGAAGTTTTTTTTTTTTTTTATTGGAGAGACATGTCTATTTAGGATCTCATCTGCTAATATACAAAGAACACTTCATCTACTCTTGGAAAAAGTTTTGCAATTAAACAACACATAAAAGAATAGTAAATCAACTGAGACTTGAGCATTAGGACAGGCCAGAAATATCTGTAACTTTTCTGTAGTCACTTTGAGTTATGCTTCCTAAGAAGCTCCAAAATTAACAACTTAAGAATTAGGGTCCCTTTTCTACCATCATGAACAACTATCAGATAAAAGCTTAAGGGAAAGTATGCCAAACAACCAGAGATCAAATGCCTAACATAGACAGGCTTCTATTTGTCAGCGCTCCCCTGAAAGATTTTTAAATAGTTTCCAATTGCCTCCTAAATGAGGTGAAACCTTTGGCTATAAGGGTCTAGAGTCAATTTGCCTTCAAATCTTTTTCCCATGAACATGATGCCCCAATTGTCAGTATTAGAATCACTCCTTTGAGATAGAGTCATTTCTTCATTGACTATGTTAAAGTACAAATGTAATCTATTTGTTATTATTGGAATGTAGCAAGAATAATCTTAGGTTACAGAATCAGTAACTTTTAGACAAAGGGACTTAGTAAAGTTTCAGTAAGAGTGAGTGAAAGAAAAAGTACAAAAAAATAGGTGTTTCCCATGTAGATTGGAACCAGGTAAGGCATCATAGAGCAAGGAGAGGGAATAGGAAGGCATCAGGCCCTGAATAATCCTGAGCTTCTCCATATAGGAGTAGAATAAACCTAGATTGAAGCTGTGGCTTCACTGAAAACAAGCTTGGCCTAATTATCAAATTAGCTTAAGGTCAGGCTAGAAAAAGGTTACTCTGAGATCAGGATACAGTGCAAATTGTCCAGACTTGGGGAAAAGTCTCAGTTCTATTAATCAGGCCAATAACCTGGGGAGGTTGGCTCCACTATCTTCATCTGCAAAATGAAAGATTTGGACTAGAAAAATCTCTGCACTTTCTTCTAACTTTAAAATTCTGACAGTGAGATCCTAAATCTGTAGAGGGATAAATAGCATAGCTTGACTGATGTTTGACCTTCATTCTCAAAGATCATGACATCAGGACGGTGAATCTATGACAAGCACATGAACTGGATTTGAGTGAGGGAGGCTGTGCTAAGTCACCAGCCTCACTTTCTCCTCCGGAAACATCTGGGACCAGTGTCCAGATATGAATCAGGACAACTGGAGATGACCCTGGATGCCAGGCAATCAGGGTGAAGTGACTTGCCCAAGGTCACACAACTGTAAGTATCAAGTATCTGAGGGCTGAATTTGAACTCAAGTCCTCTGCCTTTAGGGCTGGTGCTCTACCCATTGTCCCCAAAAAACATGGCAAATGGGAAATATGAAAGGAAGTAGCGAATATGAGAGGACCTTACCAGTCTTTCTCTGGCTTTGTGCAAATCATTACTATGCAAATATTTCCAACAAGGATTCTTCATGCCCTATAAAGGACAGGATCTTAACTCCCCTCTCCACTGAGACTTGGAGGGTTCCCTGCACTCATATTTGGTTTTCTTCAAATTCTTTGAGTGCTTAGATGCTCTAGCTAAGATGCCATAAAATAGTCATAGATAGATTTGCTGTCTAGCCGTAGGTACAGCTGGATTTACTTAAACTGAAGCTACCATGATAGTCTGGATGCCATCAGAAAGTCAAATGTGCCTTCCAATCGTTGGTTAAAATTTTTGATTTTGCTCAGCCTCTGAAAGTGCCATTTTAAGAGAGCAAATACAATAGCAAACCATGTTGGGAAGCCTCATGAGTGAATACAGACTTTAGCATAACTTTGTCTTCCTTCCCTTCAAATATCTATTTTTCTAAACTTGTAAATTATATCATTCACCATAAGTTGTATAAAGAATGCTGATGACACCTCTTTCTTCAGTTTCATTCACTACCACCTTCGTTGCAGAACTCAACTCAATGATTCATCCAAACTTAGGTCAGGATCTCTGTCCCAAAGGGAACAACCAAGTGCTAACTACTGAGTGACTAATAAGTCTCACTTGGGAGAAATGGAGAAATGAGTTCCATGTTTTTGGAACCAAGTGCTAGGAAATGTTCAAACACTTAACTGCCTGCCCACGTGTTGCTCCTCCATTTGGCAGCCCTCTCCTTTGGCTAGCAATGCAGATGGTATTATCTAACATAGGAGAGTCTTTTCTGGTATGAAAGTAGGAGAACATTCAGAATCTGCAAAACACAGAGACTAGAAATTAATGAAAAGATGAAATAAAGTTGTGTGTTTTAATGGAAAGGGCAATAAACTTGGACTTAGAAAACCTGTGTTCAAATCTCCAATCCATTATTTATTTACTATGTGACCTTGCAAAGGTCACTTCCCCCTGTGGAACTTATTTTCTTTATCTGTAAAATGGAGGGATTGTTCTAGATCTGTCCCTTACAGTTTTAACATTCAAACTTCCTTAATTTAAACTCAACTGGTGGACATTTTACATTGGCCATCTTTTTTATGGTGTTTTTAGAAGTACTTATGGGATTTTAAATTAAAATTGGCATACTATCAATGATAGTATTTTAAGTATAATTTGTAGTTATTTTCTATTTTGAAACAAAATGGTAGCCAAAATATTCCAAATCAATCCATCTTAAAGAAAATATTACAGAGCTAATATTGAGAGTAAGTTCCACAGTTCAACAATCACTAGTTAATAAGAAGCAAAGTAAACTATCCCACCTTAAAGGGGAGGGAGGGTATTATTTGGGAAGAAAGAAGAGGAAAGGAGGTAGAGAGAGACCCAAATTGCACTGCTCTTAGTGATCTATTTACTTTGTTGCCTTCCCAGAATTCTGCTTATATATGTGCCATCCACTAGTTTCAACTCCCAAACTTTTCTTAGATATTTAAATGAATATCTATAGCCTCAAACCTAACCACCCATGTGAACAAAACCAGAAAGGACCAGGAAGTAGTCCATTTTTGTCTCATTGATTTTCATGGGAAGACAGTTCTTGTCTTATTGATTTTCACTGTTGATTGAGTTGCGCTAGCCTCTTCATTAGGGTCATTTCATTTCTTTTTTGCACTTGTTCAGCATTTCCCCAAGTCAATGCATCACTTCACAGAGATGTTGATTGCTGGCTATTGACTGAGTGACATTTTCAGCAAATATAGCAGCCAACTCTTGATTGTCTGCACTCCTGGGGAAATGTGGGCCATGGATGAGTTCAATCTGCAGATAATACCTAAATCTTTCTTGTTTTACCAACTAGTCTAACCTTTATTTCTCACCAAACATGTCAGAAGACTTGCAGGCAGAAATGCAGTTGAACTTATTTATTGAAGATTAATTTTCTCTCCCTCTCTCTCCTCTTCTCTGCAGAGTCACTGTGGAGGCATTAATAGGCAATGAAACATCCCATAAGGCAGAAAAGAGCGGGAAAAAAGAGGTTATTCAAGTCACATGGCTCATCAATAAATGATATAGGATCCTGGATCATCAGATACTGATTTTACTCAGTACAGCTCCTGAAGCAAAGTTGTGAGTAACTTCATAAATAGTAGTCAGTTGCTTGATTCCTTGCTTTTTTGCAATTCCACCAATATTAGTTTTCCATGATTCTATTATTTTTTATAGTCACTGGCAACTTATTTTCTTTAACTTCAACCTTTAAAAGGAACCAAAAATTCTTTCAATTCAAAGATTACTCTTACTTTGGGAATGAATATAAAATGTCCTTTACTAGCCCCAGAATTTTCTCATATTACACTTAGAAGGCTATCTCTAAGTTTATGCTTTAGTCTTAGATGGGTAAACAATTTTCAATTTCTACTCAAGTCTTTACAAAATGCAAAGAAAGTTGGGTGGATTCCACCCCCCACCTTATTTCTACATATTACTCTTCATATAGAGTCATAGACTGATAAAAGAAGAAAGGACTTGGGAGGTTAGCCAATCCAGTAGTTCCTTATCTAGGTTATAAAAATCAAAGATGTAGAAATGGATGTGATATCAGAAGATTTAGTCCAACCCCTTTATTCTATAAAGGGGGGAAATGAGACTCAGAGAATTGGGTTGTGATTTGGTGAAGTCACAGCAGTAGAAGATTTGAATCTCAGTCAGAATTCTGACTCCCAAGGAAATGTTCCTTTCTCCTCTGTAACTGCATGTGCATGCCAAATATTGTCATTTTAATCTTTCTTCAGCTCCAACAAAGTTTATCTTATGACACTGTATAATAAGCAATAACACTTTCAGTATATTTAATATACATCTCCCAAAGATGTATTACTAGTTTTCAAATGCCTATTGATGCTGTTGTTATTTATGTAATAAAGGCAAGTGCAAGTAAAGCTTTACTGAATTAGCTATAGTTTTCTTTCATTATAAATTGAACAACTAAGTGGTACAATAGGTAGAAAGTTGAAACTGGAGTGAGAAAAACCTTGATTCAAAGCCTGCCTCATTTCCTAGCTGTGTGACTCTGAACAAATCATTTAATCTTTCCCGGGTTAGGTCCTTTTAAAAAAAAGTTTTTAATTTACTTCATGAAATATTTCCAATTACATATAAAAATGAAACAATCATTTTGTCAAATATTAAGTTCTTATCTCCCAAAGTTGGGATCTTTTGGCTTTTCAAACATTAGATTACTATGGTCATTTATTACTGTGAATTGTACATCTAATCAATTCCAATAAACTTCTGTGTCTTGGCTAGTATGAGATTACTAATTTGTAGTATAGTCTGAAATCTGGTATTGCAAGGTGACCTTCCTTCACTTTTTTTCCCATCGATTTCCTTAATATCATTGACCCTTTTTTTTCTTCTGGGTGAGTTTTATTATTTTTTATAGCTCTGTAAAATAATTTTTGGTAGTCTGTATGTCACTGAATAAGTAAATAGTTTTTTTTTAGGGTTGTTTTTTTTTTTTGCAAGGCAGCTAGGGTTAAGTGGCTTGCCCAAGGCCACACAGCTAGGTAATTATTAAGTGACTGAGACCGGGCTTGAACCCAGGTACTCCTGACTCCAGGGCCAGTGCTTTATCCACTACGCCACCTAGCCGCCCCAAGTAAACAGTTTTAATAGAATGGTCATTTCTATTATACTGGCCCCAACTTCACAGAGCAATTAATTTTTCTCCAATTGTTTGGAAATTTTAGTTTGTGTGAAAAGTGTTTTGTAATTGTGTTCATGTAGTTCCTGGGTTTCTCTTAGTAGAACCTGCCAAGTATTTTATAGTGTTTTATAGTATAAATGGAATTTGCTTTTATATCTCTTCCTGCTTTTTTGTATTATCTAGAACTGCTGGTGATTTTTGTGGATTTATTTTATATCCTGCTACTTCGCTAAAGTTAAATTGTTTCAATAAGTTATTTGATTCTTTGGGGTTTTCTAAGCATTCCATTATATCATCTAGAAAGAATGATAGTTTTGTTTCCTCACTGCTTATTTTTATTTCTTCAATTTCTTTTTCTTTTCTTGTTGCTACAACTAGAATTTCTAGTACAATAATGAATTTCCTTACTGCATGATGATCCTATTGGGAAGGCTTCCAGCTTATCCTCATTACAGATAATACTTGCTACTTGCCATTTTAATAAATGCTCCATTGATTTCTATGCTTTCAAGTGTTAATAGAAATGAATGTTGTATTTTGCTACAGAAAAGCTCCCTAATGTACTTTTATCAATGCTTTCCTTGCTGTTGTTGTTTGTCCTTCATTCTCAAAGAAGTTCAGACACAAAGGAGGTGATGCCATGACAAGCAAGTGAATTGGATTTGAGTGAGGGGGGCTGTGCAGTCACCAGCCTCACTTTCTCCTCCCCAGTCATCTGGACCCAGTGGCCAGATATGAATCAGGTTGACTGGTGATGACCTTGGATGTGAAGTAATGAGGTTAAATGACTTTCCCAAGGTCACAAAATTAGTAAATGTCAAATATCTAAGACCGGATTTGAACTCAGGTTCTTCTGACTTCAGGGCATCTGCTCTATCTATCTATTGTGCCACCTAGCTGTCAAGTGCTTCCTTTGCCCTTTATTCAAGGTAACTTTTACTGAGTTATGATTGGTAAAGTTTTAGTTTAATGTTTCTGCTATTCTGCATTTTTTGAGGTTTTTGTTATAATATATGATCTCTTTTTGTGAAGGTCATGAACAGTTCAGAAAATTGGTATGCATCTTTCTCTTCCCATTCAATTTTTTCTAGAGATCTACCATATTTAACTTTCTAAGATTCTATTCATCTCCTTAACTTCTTTTTAATTTATTTTATGGTTAGATTTATTTAGCTCTGAGAAGAGAAAATTGAGGTCTTTCAGTATTGTAGTTTTATTATCTATTTTCTCCTGTAATTATACTATTTCTTTTAAGAATTTGGATGCTTTGTTATTTGGTACATATATATGTGTGTGTTTATGTATTTATATATATATGCATATATATGTAGTTAGTATAAATATTATTTTATTGTCTATGATACCTTTTAATAAGATGTAGCTTCCTTGCTTATCTCTTTCAATTGGGTAGATTTTTGCTTTTGCTTTGCTTGAAAT
This sequence comes from Macrotis lagotis, assembly GCF_037893015.1. Lineage (NCBI taxonomy): Eukaryota > Metazoa > Chordata > Mammalia > Peramelemorphia > Peramelidae > Macrotis > Macrotis lagotis. Next base: position 72,346,116 of record NC_133663.1, on the reverse strand, counting down.
CATGACTGTTTGTCCCTATCGTTTTTACTTCAACTGAGCAGAATAGGTTTTGTTCCAATCCCTTATTTTAACTGCATGTCTCTCTGTTTCAAATGTGTTTCTAATATGTTCTGCTATCTACTTTTTAAGGATGAAGTCATCTCATTCAAATTCATAGTTATGATTATTAACTGTGCATTTCCTTCCATCTTATTTTCTTCTGTTTATCCTTTTTTAATCTTGTCTTTCCTCTAAAGTCTTAAGCTTTTCACCACTGTCTTCCTTTATTCACTTTCCTTTTATCACCTCCTCCTTTTTCTTATCTCCTTTCTCTCTTACTTCCTAGTTGAGTAAGATAAATGTATATGCCCAATTGATTGTGTGATTGTGTTTATGTTTTTCTATACATAGAGATACATATCTAAATATACATACATATGTAGTTATATGATTTTCCTCCTTGAATAAATTTAGAAGAAAGGTTCAAGCATTGTCCCTTCTCCACTTTAAAAGCTCTTCCTTGTGTGTCTCTTTTATGTGAAGTAGTTTCTCTCCATTCCAGCTTTCCCTTCCCCCTTCCCCCTTCTTTCAAGGCATCTCTCTTTGTCCATTATCCATTTTTAAATATCATTCCAACATAATCATGTCACTCCTTCATCCTTATTTCATCCAATAAGGCAAGTTAACCTTATCGAGTCCCTTATGAGTTCTCTTTCATGTTTATCTTTTTGTGCTTCTCTTGAGTTTTATATTTGAAAGTAAAACTTTCAATTCAGCTCTAAGCTTTTCATCAGAAATGCTTAACAGTACTCTGTTTCATTAAATAATATTTTTCTCTTGAAGGATTTTGCTGCATAGGTTATTCTTGTAATCCTATGTCTTTTGCCTTCTGAAGTATCATATTGCAAGCCCTCTGCTCCTTTAATGTGGTAGCTACTAAATATTATGACTATATAATATTTAAATTTTTTTTCTGGCTATTTGAAATATTTTCTCTTTGACATGGGAGCTCTAGAATTTGACTACAACATTCTTGGAAATTTTCATTTTGGAATCTCATTCAATTTCTATTTTGCCCTATTTCTAAGATGTCAAGGAAATTTTCTTTGATAATTTCTTAAACTATGACATCAAACCTCTTCCTTTTATCATGAATTTTAAGAAGAGAAATATCTCTCTGGATCTATTTTTCAAATTAGTTTTCTTTAATAAGATATTATATATTTTCTTCTTTTTTCTTCTTTTGATTTGTTAAAAAATTTATTGTATCATGGAATTATTAACTTTCATCTGCCCAATGCCAATTTTAAAGAAACTATTTTCTTCAGTGAGCTTTGGTATCTCTTTCCATCTAACAAATTCTGCTTTTTAATGAGCTATTTTAATCAATGAAGTATTATACTTCTTTTCCTATTTGGTCAATTCTATTATTTAAGGTGCTATTTTCTTCAGTCTCTTTTAGTGTATGCCTCTTTTAGTAAGTTTTTAATTGTCCTTTCATAATTTTTTTCTATCACTCTCCTTTCTTTGCCTATTTTTCCCTTTACCTCCCTTATTTGATTTTAAAAATTATTTTTTTATTCTTCCAGGAATTCTCATTATGACTATCTAATTTGCTTTTATTTTTCATTGAGGCTTTGCTTGTAACTATTTTCACTTCATTACTTTCTTCTGGGTTCATATTGATCTTCCCTCATTTTTGAGATCAAGTTCATGTGTCTTGTGTGTTTGTGTGTGTGTGTGTGTGTGTGTGTGTGTGTGTTGCTCTTTTTCAAGCCTATTTCTTGAATTTGAATTTATGTTAAAGTTGAGTTCTGTTCCTGGTATGGGGGTAGAATGGGACTTGTTCCTCAAACTTCAGGCTTTTTCAGACTGCTATTTCCAAAGCTAGTTCTGTGGGTTTAGAAGTTTTCAGTCCTTCCAAGGTGGTGTGCTCTGGTGAGAGATGTAATCACTGCTTTCCTGTTCCTTTCCCAAGAAGGGTCTCCTGATCTCTTGAGATTGAAATTGATGCTGTTCCTCAGGATCTGTACTTCCAGGAGGGATCCTGTTCCTCTATGTTCCTGCTCCTCTTAACCAAAAGTTCTCCTCTCATCCCTTGAACTGTGACTACAATTCGGTATCTGTAATGGAATTGTCAGGTAGCTTCCAGTCCTGCATCCATCACTACCACAGAGGTCTCCTGTAATCTCTTTCTGACTTGTTGCCTTCCCCCTTCGCCCTTCTTTCAAGACATCTCTCTTTGTCCATTATCCATTTTTAAATATCATTCCAACATCCCTACCATCTCTGGCTTGAGAGCATCTGAAACTGTTTCTGCTTCTGTTGCTAACACTTGTCTTGCAGCCTCAGATGCCATGTCAGCCTCCACTCCTGTGTCACAGAACTCTCTTTCCAGCCACCTAGGTTGTCATGGGTTGGAAGAATATCTCACTGCCTTTTTGTTGACTCTGCCACTCTAGAATTTAAATTGAGGCATTATTTCAAAGTTCTTTGCAGTTGAATGATAGGATAGTTTGAGTGCTTCCTCTACTCTGCCATCTTTGTTTTATCTTCTTAGGTTTCTTTATCTATAAAATCGAGATAATATAATACCTGAATCCCAGTGTTGTTGTAAACATTTAATAAATCAGTAGCCATTACTAAGGTCAATGGTATATCCATTCACACTGAAAATTTAACAAGTCATTTGGAGAAGGTTCCAGCTTACCCTTGTCTATAGCCATGTTTTATCCTTCTTACTTTTTCTCTCCATAGAATATTAGCTTCTTGAGGGCAATTTGGAACTATGCCCAAAAAGCGATCAAACTGTGATATTGATCCAGCAGTATCATATCACAAAAGTCTACATCCCAAAGAGATCATTAAAAAAAGGAAAAGGATCTTTTTGTGCAAAAATATTTATTGCAGCTCTTTTTATGATGGTAAGTAATTGGAAATTGACCATCAATTGGGGAAATGGCTAAACAAATTGGATGGAATGTTATTGTGCTAGATGATTTTGGAAAAACCTGATGGACTTACATGCACTGGAGAGATATGAAGCAAGCAGAACACAAAGGACAATATGTGCTATATCAGCAATGTCATAAAATGATTAATTATGATTGACTTAGCAAAAATTTATCAAAAACAAATCTAAAAGACTCAGGATAAAAAATGCTGCCCAACTCCATAGAAAGAACTGATGAAATTTAAATACAGATCAAAGCATAATATTTTTACTTCCAGTAATTTTTTGTTTTTTTTCCTTTTGTTCTGTTTCTTCTTCAAAACATGATTAATATGGATGTATGTTTTAGAAGTGTGTATATGCATATGTATAAATTGTTTGGGGAGGGGGAAGAGGAAAGAGGGAGGAAGAGAAATCTAAATTTTATATTAAAATGAATTTCTAAAAATTAATGTTAAAATTGTCTTTACATATGTTGGGAAAAAATAAAATAATACCTGTGGGAGGAAAAATCATTACTTGAAGGCAGGAAATGTTTCTTTTTAGTCCAACACCTAGCATAGTGCCTGACATTTGATATTATTTGTTGAATTGGATTTAATAGTGTTTTTCTCAAATTGCATATTGTGAAAATTTTAGCATTGATTTTTATAAGACTTTTAGGTTCAAAATGGTAGGCAGTTTCATATAGATTATACATATATTACATGTAAACTATATTTCCATATTAGTCTCAGTAGTGGAAGAAGAAATTGATCAAAAGGAAAATAACCACAAGAAAGAATAAAGTGATTGAAAAAATTATGTTTTGTCTCCCAGACTGGCAAATATGACCAGAAAGGACAATGATCAATGTTGGAAGGGATGTGGGAGATCTGGGACATTAATACATCCTTGGTGGAGCTGTGAACTCATTCAACCTTTCTGGAGAGCAAATTGGAATTATGCCCAAAGGGCAACAAAAATGTACATACCCTTTGAACCAGCAATAACACTACTATGTCTATATCCTGAAGAGATGATGACAAAAGGGTTAAAAAACATCACTTGCACAAAATTATTCATAGCATCCCTGTTTGTGGTGGCAAAGAATTGGAAATTAAGTGAATGTCTTTTAATTGGGGAATGGCTTAACAAACTGTGGTATATGTATGTCATGGAACACTATTGTTCTTTTAGAAACCAGGAGGGATGGGAATTCAGGGAAGCCTGGAAGAATTCGCATGAACTGATGCTGAGGGAGATGAGCAGAACCAGAAAAAACATTGTATACCCTAATACCTTGATGGACTCGCTCATTCCACCAGTGCAATAACCAGGGACAATTTTGGGCTATCTGCAATGGAGAATACCATCTGTATCCAGAGAAAGAATTGTGGAGTTTAAACAAAGACAAAGACTATTGCCTTCTATTTAGGGAAAAAACCCATTATCTTATTATGTAACTTTGCTATCTCTTATAATTTATTTTTCTTCCTTAAGGATAGGATTTCTTTCTCCTCACATTGAACTGAGATCAATGTATATGAAATCAATGTATATGGAAACAATGTAAAGACTAACAGAATGCCTTCTTTGGAGGGGTGGGGGGAGGGAAGTAAGAATGGGGAAAAATTGCAAAACTCAAAATAAAATCTCCCTAAAAAAAGAAAAATGTGCTTTGATCTGCATTCAGAGTTCATACTTTCTTTATCTGAGTATTGATAGAATTTTCCTTCATGTGCTCTCTTTACTTGTCTTAGACCATTCTGTTGAGAAGAGCTGGTCATTCACAATTGATCATCACACAATGTTACTGATATTGAATACATTGTTTTTCTCATTTTTCTGGATTTTCTGGTTCTACATCTTTCACTTTTCATGGGTTCATACAAGTCTTTCCAGATTTTTCTGAAATCTTCCTGTTCATCATTTCTTTTGCACATTAGTATTCCATTACATTCATATGCCATAGCTTGCTCAGTCATTCCCCATTTCATCACCTCAATTTCCAATATTTTGCCACCACAGAAAGAGCTATTAAAATATTTTTTGCACATGTGGGTGCTTTTCCTTTCCTTGTGATCTTTTTTGTATATTCACCTAGTAGTGGTATTACTAAATCAAAGGGCATACACAGTTTGATACGCTTTGGGCATAACTGCAGATTGCTCTCAAGGGGAACACAGGGGAAGCTAGGTGGTGCAGTAGATAGAATACTGGTCTTAGAGTTAAGAGGATCTGAGTTCAAATCCAGCTTCTTTCTAGCCATTTGTCCCTGGATAAGTCACTTAACCCCAATTACCTTTTAAAGGGGACACAGTTTGATTGTCCTTTAAGCATAGTTCTAAATTGCTCTCCAGAATGGTTGGATCGTTTCACAGCTCCACCAACAGTGCATTAGTGGAATCTGCATTCAAAATTTTAAATTGATATTTAGAAAGCCAACATTTCATACGAAATCCCCACCAATTTTGAAACCCAACATCCAATATCTAAATATAACAAGAAACTTTTCATAGGCATATTATCAATGAGATTCCTTAGAGAAAACCTCCTTGGGGAAAAAGTACCAGGCACAAGTAAGCTTAAATGGATGCCTGTTCAAAGTGCTGATGAAATATAAGAAATACATGTTAGGGATCATAGAAACCATCTTAACTCTACAATGCTCTAAAGGGTGAATATGTTTTCCTATAATATTCTGAGTACCATGTGGAAAAATGATTATCTACCTGATAAACATTTGGCATATGCCCACAGAATACAACCTATTAAACTACTGCCTTTTGAGCTCTTGTTGTGTCTGGCACACATCTCTTTCTCTAGAGAGGAAAGCCAGCTGCTTTTACACATGATAGCAGTCCCATAGAGGCTTGGCCTTGAGGGAAAGATGAATAGAAGCCAGAAGTAATGGCTTCCTGACAAAGAGCTGAAGCTTATATGGGTAACTCATTCAATCTATGGCCATCAAGTCGAATCTTAGCAATATTTCTTTCCTTCTTTTTCTTTTTTTCTTTTTCTTTTTTTTGTGGCAAGTCATGCTATAGCTATTTCAGTACTGGAAAAGTAAAAAGAAGAATTTTAAAGTAGCATCACTAAATATGATATTTTCTCCATGGGCTTTTCCTCTAACTGGTGACAGGTCACAGTACCGGAGCCAACATAAGCGGCCAATGCTTCAGATTATTTTCTTCACAGTAGCAATGAAATCTGACAGAGCATTTGTGACTGTAGAAAGGGAGAACCAGGAAAGTCAGAAAATAATTGGCCGTTCCACTCTTCTGACCAGTAGTCAACTTGTCACAACTGCATAACATAGTTTTTTAGTAAAAAAGACAGCAGTGGAGAATTAGCACATTTCTCCACCAGTAGATGCAAAAGCAGAAGGCTAGTATTAAGTGATAAACTTCCCTTTGCAAATGTTGATATAATCAGGGAAAAACCTAGAAGGACAGAATAGGCAAACTTTCTGGAAAATTCCATCTAAATCTCTTTGGGTTTTGACCTGGATATTAGCAATTAAGTCTTCTACTAAATTTCCTCTTCCAATTGTAGAATAGGACATAGGGACATAGACATATATAGAAGATGGGTTTTACAGGGGAAAAATGTTTTCTCAGTTGATTCAGTTAACATCATATTAGGTGATGCTACTTTAAAATTCTTCTTTTCATTTTCCAGTACTGAAATAGCTATAGCAAGACTTGCCACAAAAAGAGAAAGAAATAAAGAAATATTGCTAAGACTCAACTTGATGGTCATAGATTGAATAAGTTACCCAGATTTGTCAGGAAGTCATTACTTCTGGCCTCTATTCATCTTTTCCTCAAGGGCAATGTTGAAAATTACACTGCTGTACAAGACAAGTTCCCAGTAAGTAGTCCACAAAAGGGGTATTGGTTAAGGAAATACCAAATCCTGCATAAAAGGGAACTTTTTCAGTGGTTACCTCTGTACAGAATGAGAATGATACCCAGTGAAGATGTAAATTTTTCTTTTTTTTTTTCTGAAAATTACCATCAACAATGAAAGACCTGAGAGGGGAAGAAAAGATTTCATCTTCTCTCTCTCTATATATATATATTTGGAGCATGTCTAAGCAAATAGTTCAGAATTTTTTCACAGGAAGAAAGATAAAGAGTTGAGTGAGGGCAAGGATGTTGGAGATTGATATGAGGAGAAAGTGATCTCTCATCATGTTGGTATCCTGTTTCAAAAACACATTTTTCCCATACTCATCATGGCTTTGGGAGTATATATATTGTCTAAAACAAAAAAGAATTAGGCAAACTATTTATGCAGAGCCCCAACCTGCGTGCACATGGTATATTTTAGTTCCATAGAATGCTTTTTTTTTAAATTTCCAATTCATCTGTCTTTCAGTCTTTCCTTTTTATTGAAATGAAATGGAGGGACATTAAACCATTAAACACATTTCTAAGTACTGGAGAAGAAATAAAACAGTCTTTGCTCTCAAGGAGCTCCCTAATTAAGGGAGAAAACATATATATATATATATATATGTATATATATATATAAATATATATATACACACATATATGAAGATTCAACTTTAGAATAGTTACAAAGTTTCAGAACATTGGAGGACTCTAACATTGGTTAGAACCAGAGGACTTTGGGAAGCAATGATTGGGTGGAAGGATCCAATCCTGAGGTTTGGGGAGTGGACCAGATTTCTGGGCATTTTAAGTTCTCAACTTCCTTAGGAACCACTATTGGGCCCTCAGACCATCAATTATCTTCTGGGAATGTGGTGGTCAGCAATGATGAGAAGAATGAATGCAAATATTTATGAAATAAGGCCAATACAGCTAACAAGGTAAGATACATGAACCTATATCTGTTTTTCAAAGTCTGACTTTATATGCTTTCTGATTTCAGACACGTGACTGGCTCTGAGGAAATGACTCTCAGTGCTGTCCTGACCTTAATTGTTACATAAACACAACTCTACCAAAGCTCCTTATATTAAAATACAGTCTGCTCTTGGGTAAAGCAATGGGATGCTAAATCACTCTATGCTCATACTCAGATTTCCACCAGATTCTGGATTTATTAACAACTGCATTTTCAATTTACTAGGAACTTATTCTTTGAACACAATAAAACTTTTGTCTCCAAAAAATAGGGACTTTGAAAAGTGCTGAAATGGGAAGGGGAGTTCTTTGAAAGACTCATATCTCACCAGTCCTGTCGTGTCTGAACAAATAATCAGACTGTACATATACAGTTTGTGCAGGCAGTGTTTTTAGGAGCCTGGTGACAGGGGAGGCATTATCCCTGACTAGAGCAGTGTTCTTTAACTTAATTATTTGAATTATAAGGCTTTGGTGTTTAAATGCTCTGTAGGAGTTGTCTAGGCTTGCCTATCAATCATGGAAAACACAGAATGATTTAATGGACCCTATTCTCAATCAGGCTTAAGGAGGTATTAATTCAACTCCTGCTACCAATATGATGCCTTATTCAACTCATCTAAGTATATGGGTTTATCCATCAATAAGGAGGAAAGAAAAATCCTTTCCAGTTTCCTGATCTATGGGAGCCTGTGGAGATCCTACAAATTGTAATGGGGTTTAGTGAGTGAGTGATGATGTAAACACCTGAAAACACTCATTCCATCCTTTCAGCTTCCAATCACCAGATTGGCAAGATGGTTTTTTTGGCAAGAGGCCATATAGTACCTTGAAGAAGCACTAGATGATGGAAAAGAATGCCTTTTGGTATGAAGGTGGTAGATTCAAGATGTGAAAGGAGGCATGCATTTTTGGATATGCAAAATGTTTTGATTTGGTTTGTGGTTTCACTTGTTACTATTGTGGGTGGTTGAGGGGGAGTCTTTGTAAAAATTACATATGTGCATATATATATATAAATACAAACATCCATATGCATATGTATGTATATACATATATAAAAGAAAAGAACATAAAATGTTTTAGAAGAATATATTTTATATAATTTTACTGCATAGGAGTTTGGGCACTTGGATATGTGATTTGGGAAAAGTAGTTTAGCTTAGTTTTATTATTTCCCTAAAAATGGGGCTATCAGTGGATATCCTAATTACACCAAGGGATCGTCGTGAGACTTCAATGAGATGATGCACACAAAAATGCCTTACTATAGACTCTAAAGAGCTATTACAAATATCATCTACTGAGATGATGAGGATGAGTGTGAGGATCACAGTGTCATGGTACCTGATCTCACTAGAGTTTATAACTGAAAGCAGAACATCAAAAATCATCTGAACTACCCTTTCCATTTTACAAATGAAGAAACTAAGGGTTCAGTGGCTTGTCCAAGACCACAAAGCTACTAAATGTCAGAGGTAGGGTTTATTAAATTATAAGTTCTTTGAAGGTAAGGACTATATTTGTTTGCCTCTTTTCTATCCCCATTGCTTATCACAGTCTTGGCTCATTGATTGTATTGATTGGTAACAATGATTATTGATTGATTGGTAATTGATTGATTAAAGTCAAATCTTTCTGACTCTGAGTCTAGTACATGCTCTGATATGAATAGGAAAATCAGTCCTCCAGCCTTATTCTTCTCTCTTGCCTGCCTTTGCTACAGTTCCATTACCTATTGTCCACTTAAGGTACTCAATCTACTGCCCTCCTAGACATCTTTCTCAATCTTTGATTTCTCTTCTAACAACTCCATAAATTACTTTGCCAAATCATCTAGGTAAATAACTATGTGAATGGAGTGGGGGTGGAGGTGGTACAGAAAGGAGGGGAGGATTGGGAGAATGGAAAATGAATTTAGTTGTGCTTGTTTGGGGAAGAGAAGAGTAAAATTAATTGAGTAGAGTTGGTCTCTGAAATAGCATGATGAGGGGTGAGAGGATGGAGCAAAGAATGGAGCTCTGAAAAATGAGGAGAGGTCCTGGTCAGTTGGAGATAAATATGTGTTAACTTTCCCAGAGTTTGTCCTAATCAAGGACAAAAGTTTTTGAGGTTTTGGACCTAAGAAAGAGCAAAATAGGGGTGGCTAGGTGGCATAGTGGATAAAGCACCAGCCTTGGAGTCAGGAGTAGCTGGGTTCAAATCCGGTCTCAGGCACTTAATAATTACCTAGCTGTGTGACCTTGGGCAAGCCACTTAACCCCATTTGCCTTGCAAAAAAAGAGCAAAATAGAATTAGGTTAACCAGCACATTTAATGATATTTCTTTAAGTTGAGAATTATAAATGGCATTCAAATAAAATAGTCTATATCTGAGGACCTATTGATGGCATTAGAAAATAACCCTGTTGCTTCATTTTACTATTAAAAGTCTTCTCTAAATTAGGTAATGTGGTGATAAAGCAATGGCCTTGGAGTCAGGAGGATGGGAGTTCAAATCCTACCTCAGACAATTAACTAGCCTGTGACCCTGGTCAAGTCACTTAACCTGATTTCCTAGAATCCAGGGTCATCCCCAGTTGTCCTGATTCATATCTGGTCGCTGGACCCAGATGGCTCTGGAGGAGAAAGTGAGGCTGATGACGGCGCAGCTCCCCCTCATTCAAACCCAGTTCAAGTGCTTGTCATGATATCACCTCCCTGATGTCCAGAACTTCTTTGGGAATGAAGGACAAACATCAATCACTCTCTTCAGATGCAAATTGGATCCAATACCAGTAAGTAGTACAGTCACTTGTTACAGAAATATAAGCATAAAACTCATTCACTTTTAACAATGGGGAGTAGAACTCTCCTTTTGAGATGATCCCATATTTATCCTGTTTGTATGTTATCTCCCTCATTAAACTGTCAGCTTCTTGAGATCAGAAACTGTCTTTTAAAAAGTGTTTTTCCGCTCTTTGTATCCTCAATGCTTTGTACATTGTCTGGTACTTATCAACTTGACTTAATTTGGCAATAGAGAAAGAATAACAGTGAGAGTGGCTGGAAGGTGGGCTCTGAGATGAATAGCCAAGGTAAGGCTGCAAATGGTCCAATTGTGGGAGGAAAATTAGTTCACAGTCACTAGTGCAAAGTTTTGGTCTCTGACTCAAACTACTCTCTTGCTGACCCACTTGATTATTAGTATGCTACAGTACCATTATAAGAAAATTGGTCTGGATTGAAAAAAATTAGTCCAACTAAAATTCTGTTGAGGGGACATATTTGAGAAAGAGCTATAAACCCTTTGAACAATGGGTGGAGATATTAAGTAAAGTGTGCCACCTTTTTATGTTTTGTATTCATCTATTAGATTATCTAGTGACTTAATTTCTCTGCTTTCCATAGTAATTCTCTCTATTTGCCCCTCCCTTCTTTTTTTTTAAAGAATTTGCTTCATGCCTATTAAGAAAATAATGTAGTTTTTAAAATTAACTTCATTGTGAAAGAACTTGTTACAGCCACAAGCTATCTGGGGAGGGAATGACCCAGACCAGAGAAGAGGGGTGAGGGGAAACCTTCAAATTAAAACAGAATCTCTGACTCAGGAACCAAATCATTTTGTGTTTGGTTTATTTACATTTTGGGAGAGGTTCTGGAGATATCAACACTTTCCCCATTCCATATAGGGAATTTTCTTGGTATCAACCTAGCCAAACATGGACCAATGAAAACTTGAACATTTTAAAGATATTGAATGCTGACTTCAAAGGGAAATGGAAAAAAATATTGTTTTATTTCTTGATATCACACATCTTCTGTTTTCAGGTCTTTTATATACTAATAATTGTTATTTACAATATAACAATAACATGCTATGTGAAGAGTAATTATAAGTAGTGATTAAAAAAACCAAGCAAACCCAACAACCTACCATAATTCATGCACCAAAATAAATATGAACCTTCAAAATCATTTCCTGGGGAGGCTGTTTTCTTATTCCAATGTCATTGCAATTGTTCATGGATCTGTTGGCACTCACCTCTGTCACTGTTTTCAGAGTCAATTTATCAGCTACACAAGATAAGCAGTTTCATTTATTTTTAGTCACACTGTGTTTTGGATGCCTTTCCACTCTCCCAGCCCCTCCGGTATCATCTAACAAGATCACCTGCCTTCTTCACCACACTTAGTTTGTGATTTACTTCAAAGAATTGGAGATGCCTGTCTTGGAAAGGAGAAAACTCAGGAGGAACATGATAGCTATCTTCAAATATCTGAAGGGTTGTCAAGGAAAAAGGTTTAACTTTATTTAATTTGTCCCCCAAAATAGAACTAGGTGCAGTGGAAAGATATTATGAAGAGGCAAGCAGAGGTTTTATTCAAGTGTATTGAGAGTAGACTAGGAGAGAATTCTGGGAAGATGGTGGAGTAGGTCAGAAAACTTTTGGTTCTTCAAATTTCTCTTCAAAAATAAAAAGACAGAATATCACTTCAGAGTGAATGTGGAGCAGCAGAAATAAAGAGGAGTCAAGGTAAAGCAGTAGTTCTCTTAAGGCACCTAGAAAAGACATCCTTCAAGGGTGTAAGTTCAGCTTGAATGAGATGCAAATGAAGATGGGAGAAAATGGGGTTTCAGGGAAATACAGTTGTGGTTCATTTCAAGGGTGACTAAATCATCAGCTCTCAGACCCAGGAGGTAAGGAAGACTTGGACTTTAAATCTCAGGGAGCACAAAAGTTTACAAATCACTACAAGTTTACAGTTTCCTCCAAAAGTCCATAAACTACTACACAAGTTCACAACTTAGGTCCTGTGGAAAAACAATTAGACTGTAAGTTTCTTAAAGGAGATGATAGTTTCCTAAGAAAGTAATGAAGTTAAGCAAAAAGAGATGCTTGAGAATGCATAACCAAGGGAATAATTACAAGCTAGGGAAAGAGGGGAGCAGTCAAGTCAAAAAAATGGGGGAGAGGGGGTGAAAAAAAAGAAGCTTACATCCAGCCACATGGGAGCTGGTACCATACTGGATCAGCAGCATGGGGCCAGAGCATGTGGATCAAGTTTAGAGAAAAGAAGAGGAAAAAAGAGAAGAAAAAAGGAAAAGAGAAGAAGTTCAGGTCAGCATAGATCCAGCTGAATGGAGCTTGGGCCATATTGTTCCAGTTGCATGGGTCAGAGCTTAGAGAATAGAACAGACTAAACTACCTTGCCAGGAGTCAAGAAAGAAAAAACAACAACTTCTGCCTGGGTCCATCTTTGCTCAAATACATCTCCATGATGGGCGGGACAAGAGTAGTGCTTGAGGAGTGACTAGCACCTGGCTCCCGGTCTTCTCCAATGCCCATGTCAAAGGGGTGGTCCCCAAGGACTCACTCCCTGCCCATGAGTAGCATTCTACATACTACCCCTTCTCCTGCCCTAAAGACTGTGACCAAAAAGTCTAAAAGGGTTTAGGAACATGGAGATCACAAAGAAATAACATAGAATGGAGTATAGAAAAATTTCCAAGCTTACAATGCAGAATCAACAAACAACAAGCCTTGATATTATAGGGTTTGGGAGGCAGCCTCAAGAACTTTTGCCTCTCAGTGTTGTGGCAGCTGCAGGAAGACTGAGTTGTCTTTTTCGAAGAAGACAAGACAATAGGAAGGTGATACCAGGACATGCAAGTGAATTGGATTTGTGAGGGAGAGCTATTGCAAAGTTACCAGCTTCACTTTCTCCTCTGGTGCCATCTGGGTAGAATGGTCAGATATGGATCAGAACGACTGGAAATGGTCCTGGAAGTAGGGGGAAACTAGGGTCTTTAACAGATCACAGTCAGACTGAGGCAGCTCTGGTTCAATGATCTCAGAAAGAGACCAATAATGAACACTTCTAAACAAAAAGGAAAGAAAGAAAAAAATTAAGCTAAGAGTAAGACCTCTTCTTAAGGCAAGTGACAAAGAAGCAAGAATAGTTTCTCTTGCATAGTTAAAATATGAATATATATATACACACACACAATACATACTCATGCATACATTTATACATACATACATACACACACACACACACACACACACACACACACACACACACATATATATATATATATATAATTTTATTTATATAGATATATCTGGGAAAGGAAGACCTTAAGGATTACTGGCTAAAACAGAAACAATTGCTATTTAAATTTGCTCCAAACCAATCAAGGCCCAAAGTGGGCTTGGAAGGTTGAGTAGGGGATGACAGAAAGACCTTCCACTGGAGGGGGATGCCAAGCACAGCTGTATTGTACTGCAGGGAGAAGGAGCTAGCATGTGCCTGGGGAGTGCTGTAGAAGAGGGTCAAGGATCCTGCTGACTGTGGGCACTGGCAGGAGAGTACAATCCTTGGTTTCAATTACAAGGCAGAGAGGACAGCAGTAATTTGTAGCCCACAAGAGGGACAGCAAGGAGTAAAGAGTATCTGGGGGCTAGTGTGACTGGAGGTCCTAACCAGGGCTTAGGAGTGGAGAGCCCAAGGCTGGGTCCCAGGGCAGATCCCAGAAAGACATTCAGTAAGAAGGACCTGAAGCTTTGGGCACCATTCTCTATACCTCAGGATCAGAACCTGATTATATTAAAAATGTCAAAATCAAAAACAAAATAAAAGTGATTAAGCAAAGCAGAAAGAACCTTTCCATAGATAGATAGGAATAAAAAAGATATGGATTCCTATTCAGAGGTAGATAATGGAGCTAAAATAATCACTCATTTTCCAATAAAAATATCAAATGATCCCAAGCACATAAAGGATACCAAGAAATAATAAAACAAAATTTAAAAAAATGAAAGAAGAGAATGTGAAACATCTCAAAAGAAAAACAGCTTCTCTGGAGAACAGATCAAGGAAAAATAATATAAAAAATCAGACCACCTGAAAATTGTGATTAAAAATATTTGATACAATATTACAAAAAGCTAATCAAGGAAAATTTCATTAAGTTCTAGTATAAGAAGGCAAAGTAGAAATAGAAAAAATAAATACAATGATCACCACCTGAAAGAGACCCCAGAAGGAAAACTTACAGGAATATCATAGCCAAGTTTCAAAGCTCATTAAATCGCTATCTTAGTGAGTATAACTAAACTTATTTGGAAGGACAAAAGATTAGGAATTTCAAAGAAACCAGGGGAAAAGATGTACAAAAAAGGAGATTCAACAAGGAAGATTCAAAGGAAGACCTTTAACTATATTATAAAGTGAGAGCATTATTGAAGTGTTACCATTTGTTGAAATAAAATTATTTTAATTGTTTTGGCATAAATAAAATCAATGTAGCCAAGAATAGAAGGAATGCAGAAAACTAGGGGGAAATGTTTCACAGACAATTTCTCAGAAAGGAAGTAAGCATGGCGGAATATTGCTGTGGTGTAGCTAATGATGAGCTGGTTAATTTATTAAAAATTTGGAAAGACAGATCTATGAAGGAAGATGCAATCCATCTTCAGAGAAAGAGATGACAAATGAAAATATCCATAATACAGTCTTACATATATATGTCTGAGTGTATATATGTAAATATGTATCTGTTCATTAAAATCTATGTATATGTTTATCAATATCTATATCTATATAGATATTTATCTCCTTTTTAAATTGTAGCCTTCTTTATGGTGGGGGAAAGGGGGGAAGAGTTTTTTAATGTTATTTTATTTTTTCCAATTACATGCAAAGATAGTTTTCAAAATTAATCTTTTTGTAAGATTTATTCATTTTTCTATCTCCCTTCTTCTCCCTCACCATGACAGTGATTACATGTATAATCATATTTAACATATTTCCATATTAGTCATGTTGTGAAAAAAAGTATCAGAACTAAAGAGGAAAAAACCATGAGAAAGAAAAAACCTAACAAGTTCAAAAAAGTGACAATAGTATACTTTGGTCTGCTTTCAGAATTCATAGTTTTTTCTCTCTGAATGTGATGGCATTTTCCATCACAAATCTTTTAGAATTGTTCTTGAGCACTGAACTGTTGCAAGGAGCTAAATCCATCATAGTGGGTTGTCACACAATGTTGCTGTTAATATGTACAGTGTTCTGCTTCGGCTCACTTCACACAGCATCAGTTCATGAAAGTCTTTCCATGCTTTTCTGAAAGTCATCCACTCGTGATTGTGTGTGTGTGTGTGTGTGTGTGTGTGTGTGTGTGTGTGTGTGTGTGGCAATGGGATCGTTTCGTGCCCAAGGACACACAAGTAGCAAGTGTTTGAGGTCTGATTTGAACTCAGGTTCTCCTGACTCCAGGGCCAGTGCTCAACCCACTACAGCGACTGGTTGCCCTCCACTGCCCCACACAATAATTTGCTATTTTTTTTTAATCACTACAAGAAGAGTTATAAATGTTTTTGTACATATGAGTCTTTTAAAGGGGGGAAAGTTAAAAGTACATAGCAGAGAACAGAAGAAAACCTACAAAGCAGCAAAGAAAATCTAAATATAGTTTTGAAAACAAGGTATCATATGTATCATATAGGTTTTCTTGAAATGCAAATTTAATGTTTTATATTGTCTTCTCATTCTTTGCTGTATGCATGGAAATATTCTGTTTTTGTATTTAAGTTTAAAGTGAACAGAAAATTTACTGAGACAGACAGAGTGGCAGGAACAGAAACAGAGAGATAGAAATAGAGAGGCAAAGTCAGAGACAGAGGCAGTGACAGAAAGACAGAGAGCCTGAGAGAGAGAGAGAGAGAGAGACAGAGACAGAGACAGAGACAGAGAGAGAAACAGAGAGATAGAGAGACAGAGAGACAGAGAGCCTGAGAGACAGAGAGAGAGAGAGAAAGACAGAGAGACAAAAAGAGACACAGAGAGGAGAGAGAGAGAGAGAGAGAGAGAGAGAGAGAGAGATAAAACTGAAGACTGGATGAATAGGGTTCAGTAGTTCAGTATTTGGAACATATTTATTGTTTGGTTTCAGGGCTTTTCACCAGAAATAATGACTGAGGAGATTTTACTAAGTGAAGATGAAAAATTTTGTAGCTGGCTAAAAAGTTGGAAGAGCTGATGACTTGGGTTTCTGACTGAGTGACATATAGAACGAAAGCTCTGCCTTTGGCCTTTGTTTGTGGGTATTAGTGAGGCAGGACTACTTTGAGTTTGTCTTGGGAGTTTCACGCAGAGGGGTAGCAGTTTTGACTCCCACCTAGTCAAGGAATTTGTAATCACAGCTATTTCTTCCTCTTCGTGCTTAAATTTTAGAGGAATGACAATGTCCAGGTGACTTTGTGAGCTCCAGAGGTTCCATCAGAGATTCTATCGAACCTCAACGACCAATGCCAGTGAAAGCTGCTGCATTGGGAGTGAAGACCTGATGGAAGACAGTTACAAAGAGTGGGCTTACCCTAGAGAAGAGCTGGTGCAGGAGCATGAATCCTCAGAGTCTACTCAACCTTCCTGCCTAGCAGGGAATTTGCTCTCCAGAGCAATTTCTGAGGAATTTGCTGAAGACTCCATGGATAGAAAAAAGATTTCACAGTACTAGGAGTTGAGAAATACTGCTCTCTCCAGTGGTTCTCTACATATGTGCTTCACTGTCTTTGTATTTTAAGTTTGAACCCACTCTCCCCAGAGGGACCTTGGGAAGAATACAACTCCTGTTGAGATGGAATATTTTATTCCAACTATGCTTTATATATTTTGTTAGTAAGTCTCTTTTTCTAAAACCAAATGATATCTTATAGTAAATTGTTAATAGGGATCAATAGTAGGAACTAGAGAATAACAGCATTAAAAAATTAAGTTACACCTAGAAACTTGAGAACAAGAAACCCTTTTTGAGGGCAAGGATTTTTGTTTTTGTTTTTATCTTGGTATCCTTATTACTAAGGCAGGTCCTGAAACTGAGTTTATATATTAAATAAATACTTTTTGAATGAGTAGATAAATGGAAGAATGGATGAATAAAAGATTCTATGAAACATGCTAGTTAATATTGTCATGAGGAATGAGGATTAGACTGTTTCTCTCTGGTTCCAGAGGGAAGAACGAAGACCAAAGTATTTCTCTACTTCTCTTGAGGAATTGGAACTATCATAAAATAAAAAGGTGATGCTTTGTGAAGTAGCAAGTATGTTGTCATGGAAAGCATTACAACATATGTCCAGTTGTCAAGTTTGTTATAAGGCACTTCATCCATAACATAGCTGCAATGGCACAGAGGGTTAAACTTGATGACCACTGAAGTCCCCTAATGCTGATATTTTATGAAAGTTTAACATCCTTTAATTTATTCAAATAATAGGAAATCATTAAAGCTAGTGCCACCCCAGAATCAACAAATCAAAATAATTATTAGATTAATTTCCTATGGATGTATATAAGGAGCATTTTTTATTTATTGCACACATATCTTTGTGTTTATAATTCTGCTATCCCTGGAAAAAAAGCAAGTTTCTATAATGCTTTCATATATAGTTATCCCTTCCTTAAATTTTTGTGTCTCATGGTGGTTTTTGGTTGAATTCCATTGAGTTTTTCTTGCTCTTTTGAAAAATTATAAAGTGCCCTTAAGTGAATTCTTTCCTCTTTCCCTAGATACATGTTGGCATTATAACAGTGATGAGAAAACTAAATACTGAAGAACATTTTAAAGCAACAAGTGGAAGCACTGTGGCTAGCAAGTCATATCAGAAAAAAAAGTGGAGAGAACTTCAATAAGGAGATAAGGAAGATTAAAACTCCTGCAGAAATAGAAGCAAAACCAACATGAATAATTATGAAGAAAACAACCAACTCCAAATGCTTAGAATGGGTCAAAATGCAAAGATCTCCATCTAATTTATTTCTGCCACCAAGAATATATTTTCCCAGAGGGAAAAAGTGAAGATATGCCAAAAGTATATTTTGAAATTAACAGTTCCATTTTGTAGGCCAGTTGTTTGCTTTTTTTTAATTTTGGTTTTTTTGTTTGTATTGATTTGTCTTATTGGGGGTGGGCCAGCTAGATGGTGACGTGCATAGAGCACCAACTCTGGCATTAGGAGAACTCAAGTTCAAATCCAGCTAGAGACACTTGTTACTTACTAGTTATGTGGCCTTGGATAAGTCACTTAACCCTGATTGTCTCACATCCAGGGTCATCTCCAGTTGTCCTAATTCATATCTGACCACTGGACCCAGATGGTTCTGGAGGAGAGAATGAAACTGGTAACTTAGCACAGTACCCCCCCCCCAAATCCAATTCCCTTGCTTGTCATGACATCACCTCCCTGATTTTCTGATCTTCTTTGAGAATGAAGGACAAACATCAGTCATATTTTGAGAATGCCATAAATTGTACATAATCTGTCCTTTTAATTCTAACTGACTCTGACACAAATGAATCCCATGCCAATGGAAAAAACAACCATGTTACGAACAGAATAAGTCCACAAGAGCAGAACTGTGACAGACCTCAGTAATCATCTGACCCAATTCTTTTCATTTAAGTTCATGAATTTAATAAAAATAGTAACCATCTACTAGATGTAAGATACTGTGTCATGTTGGGAACAGAGAGACAAAACAAACAAAAAAAAAGAAATAGTCTCTGACCTTGAGAAGCTTACATTCTGTAGCAAAAATCAAAAGTGCATCAATAAAATGTGGCAAGACTTTGAGAACTGACTGGCTTCCTGGGATTTGTGATCCAAAGGGACAATCATTCCCTCTTCAAACTGAGAGCAGTTTGGGACTATTGTGGACATTGAGCCTGAAGGTGATATTGAAGTTTAGAGCTCTTACAGGAAGAAATGGGAACTTAGAGAAAGGAGTGGTTGTTTTAAATGCTGATCAGGGTTATTGATGAGGACTGGGTCTCTCAAATCTACAAAGACTGAAAGAAGTTCCAAAAAATTATACAGAAACAGACATTCAATATATATTGCCAGCTTCTTTTGTAATTCTGATTTTTGCTTCAAATACAGAGTCAAGAAGTTAACTAAAGAGAAACATAAATTTAAAAGAGCACTGAGAATGAAACCTCTGCCTGAATGTTAAAGTAAAACAGCAGAGAAGGTGACTACTTGGTCACTCAGACTATAATATTGCCCCTAAGCTAAAAAGCAAGTTAATTGTTGCAAACAGGTTATGACTAATTACAAAATTCACAAAAATAAAGAAACTAAAAGAGAGAATTATTGGTAAAGAATCTTTAGGTAATAGACTTTAGGACAATTAGGTAACTCAAAGTTGGACCTGGAGCAAAAACTCATTTTCTTGAGTTCAAATTGAACCTCAGACACTATATGACCTTGGGAAAGTCATTTTATCCTATTTGCCTCAGTTTCTTCATCTGTAAAATGAGCTGGAGAAAGAAGTGACAAACCACTCATGTCTTTGCCAAGAAAAATCCAAATAGGGTTATGGAGAGTCAGACATGACCGAAAATAACTGAACAAAATTCTTAAGTAATATAATTGTGCAGTTTTGTTATATTTTTAGCAATAACTAGAAGGAAAAAGTCAAATGGTTAGCCTAAATAATGATTTTAGCCCAAAGTCAAATGATTATTTAGCCATCTCATGGTATATTTGGTATAGAGGAGGCAAGGAACATTGATTTGATTCATAAATTTAGTATTGGTCATTTTCTTGGAAAGACCTTGTTTTTGGTTTCCTTAAAAATCATAGTTTCTACAGACATCCATTGATTTATTTTTCTCATTAATGGTTCCCAAGTCCTCAATTCATTTAACACACCAAATGAGACAAGCAGAAGGCACATTGTGAAGAGTTTAAGGCTATCTCTGTAGTGTTTAATTTTGCTTACCTCAAGATAATCCTTGGAATACAGCAGATTTGGGAAAGTCAGAATAGAGGTGGCTATGGGAAGTTGGGAAGGTGTGTGAAGGAGGTTGGAAACTTGGGCAGATGAATACAGTGAGTGGCCCAACCCATCATCCAATGAAAACTATAAGCATTTGGCAGTTTCATGTTATGGTAGTAGTAGGCAGAAGAAAATAGGCACATGGAAAAAATGCCTAGTGAGGGTTTCCTGATTAATTGAGATGACAGCATGGCTGCTTGCCTTATTTTGTTTTTGTTAAATTTGGGCTCAAACAGGGAAACACAAAACCACAAGTTAAAGTGTTTTCCAAGTGACTTAAAAGCCACTTTGAAAATATATAAGACAATTATTCAGCGTAGAATTAGTTTTAATCAGCACAAAGTCAGGAAACAGAACCAGACTTTTGGGAACTGTTGATGAGAAGTACCAAGGAATGTGTCTTCTCCATCTGGAATGAGCAGAGGATCTTGCGGCTTATATGTCTAAGAAAAATACTATTATATTTAAGGGTTTTGTGGAAGGTTCATTCATTTTTAGGTTATATTAGGTCTTTTCTCTTGTTAGCAGCATAATTTAGAAATCTTAAAGAGGAAGTTTGATAGAAACAAAATAATGTTGGATGTAAAGGCAAAAAACCTGGGTTCCAGTCCCAGAGCAGAATAACTCAGTTTACTTATTTGTCAAAAGAAGTGGTTAGACAGGATGGTCTCTGAGGTCCCTTTAAGTGCTTAGTTTATGATCCTATACCTTGTAATCTTTACAGGTGAGTACAAGGGAGACTTTTAAAAAAGAAATGAATGGATAAACTATATATGTGAAGATTTCGAAGTGTTAATTGAATAGAGGATAAATTCTTTTGTTCCACCCTGGGCTCTATATCATCATTTAAGCAAAAATGAATCAAGAATAGTAGATGGCATGTGCAATATGAAAGTTGAATTTTTAAAGGAAACATTTGAATCTGCAATTAAAGGGGTTTCTGTCTGGTGTGCTGCCCATATTGATGAAAACTTGAGCTGCTTTCTAGAATCTGTAGGAAGTAATTATAACCAGATTTGGTTTTGTGGTATTCACATTCCAAACTCTCCCCACTCCCAATCAAAGGAAACTACCCCTTTTCCAAATTCTCAGTTCCCATGGGTTAGGATTCCACACTCCTCCCCACCCCTCACCCCAAGTAAAACAACATAGGAAAAAACAAAACAAAACAATGGGACTAAGTAGGTGACCTCAGACTAGTCACGCTGAAACCAAACTTTTCTCCCTCCAAATTTCCACTCCTGGATGGAAAGGGCTTTCCTATATTGAGATCCTGGCAAAAGAGCTTTCTTCTTGGATAACTAGACCAGAAGCACCAGGTTTACGTGTGTTTGTGTGTGTGTGTGTCTTTGTGATAGAGAATCAGAGATAGAGATGGAAAGAAGAAAGAAGGAAGGATGGAGGAAAGGAAAAGAAGAAAAAAGAAGGAAGGAAGGAAAAGACAGAAGGAAAAGAAGAAAGGAAGGGAAAAAGGAAAAAAGAAGAAATGGAGTGAGAAAGGAAAGAAGGAAAGATGGAAGGAAGAGAAAGAGAGAGAGAGAGAGAGAGAGAGAGAGATGATTGTATTTTATGAGCTAAAGGAAATAAAACTTTTAGTTTCTGGAGGAGGCAGATAACAGAAAAAAAAAGGAATTTTCCTTCCAATTTTCTTGCTTTGACAATAAGAAAGACAGACAATGAGTATCATTATTTTATGTTTTGGGAAAGAAAAAGAGATTCTTTCCCTTCCCCAAATTTTGGAGTTAAGTGGTAAACAGCAGGAAACCTCACTGTAGATCCTGTGTAAATAGCATTCATTCTACACATCAGCAGGAAAGAATGTATAATTTTTCAGTCATTTCCATTATCCAGGATGACAATTTTAGATTTTAAAGTGTTTCCCAAGAAGTTTATTTCTTTTAGCCTAAAAACAATACAATAGATCCCCCTCCTTATATTCCTGTCACAAGTCAAGAGTAAGTATAAAATAGTGAGGGGGCAGAGATCCACAGACATATTATAATTAATATAACAAATATATATGTATATCACATTTACATGTGTTTAAATGAACCATAACTGGAATAATTCTGTGTTCATCTCAAACAAAAGATTATTTTATCTTACTCTGTTTACACAGCCAGAGGCAAGTTGAATTTTTAGTAATTATCTTGTGAATTGAGGGTGCATAATTTAGGTCCCAAAGCACTTGATTTTGATTCAGTTGAAGGTTTGGGGCCCTGATTCATCCACATGATTATTTCAACTTTCCATTTCACTTTGCCTGTCCAAATACAGCTCCTAAGTCTGGTGTGGAGGCCCAGAAGTCTTTTGGGAAGGAGCCTTGAGAATTTCCTACAATATGAAAAATGTGTGTTCTAAGCAAAGCCACTTACATTTTCCTCTTTGACTAGAACTGGTCAACAACTTTTCCAAAAGAAGCCAAAGAACAACTTTTTTCCTTTGACCAATCCAGATTTTACATGGAGATCATCTCTTCATTATGAATTATGGGGAAGAGAGAGGGAGAGGGAGAGGGAGAGGGAGAGGGAGGGGGAGGGGGGGAGAGAGAGAGAGAGAGAGAGAGAGAGAGAGAGAGAGAGAGAGAGAGAGAGAGAGTCAGTCTTCTTTAATTCACACAGAGTTTACAATTGATATCAGAAATCTTGGGAAAAAACACAATTCTACAAATATGTTCCACTTTTCAGGAAGTTAAGGCAGAGTAACAGGAAATTTGGGGGACAATCCATTGGTCTTTTCTTTATATAACACCTAGTAGTATTCCTCAGTTTACACAATGAGTGTATAACCATAGTCTCTGAGTTATTTTCATTGTATTTACCTTTAAATGATTAATCAAAGGACACAGTTAATACGAAGCAAAGGTATTTGATGAGATGGCATAGTAAGAAAAGTAGTTATAAAGTAATTCCTTATTCCTACAAATTCATACAACATCAGTAAGAAAGAGAGTCGCTGTAGGGAAAACAGAAAGATGGGAGCACACATTGGAAACGTGATCAAAGAATATACAAGAAAGGAAACGTATATAGAGAACATATGTGACAAGAATATATGCATGGAGGGTTCAAAATCTATGTGACACATGTATCTAGAACATACGTGTGGAGTGGTCACATTTCTAAAACTGCAGTCTGATCTCTGATGAAGTCATCATGTTGTTTCCACTAGCTCTGTTCCTCTCTAGTGTTCCCTCCCCGGATATACAGTCTCCGATGTATGCCCATCCTCTTAGACATGTAATCTCTCTGCTGGATATCTGGAGTTAGAGTCTCTAGCAGGTAATACCTAATAGGGTCCCACTGGTCATGTGACTGCCTGTAGCATTTTTATTTCTAGGTTCTGACTTTAGTTGAAATCTTTGGATATAGTGTTATCTCTTTCTGATAGGAATGGACTTTGATATGATCTTTAAAAGTCAAGGACTTCTTTTCTTTTTAATAAGTCTTTTAAAAGAGTAGTCATTCATTTATGAATTTCCAAAAGTCTTTCATAAGACTTTTTTAGGTTTTTTCCCCTTTCAGAATGACCTTGTTTGTTCTCTTCCAAAAATACAAAGGCTCATCTGAAAGAGAGATTCTTTAGACCAAGTGGTTAACTTCTATGAAACAAAGAGAAGACATTCTGACTAATACCCTCAGGTTCAGATCTTTCTTCTATGAGCTAAGGTTCCTGATTGTTATGTTTAGTTTTATATGGGTGACTACATTCTAGCTTATGGTGAGTATTTTATATACTTCCCAATTTTAATCTCAGGTCACACTATTGCTTACGATCATCCATGTAGGGGGTATTTGTCCAATAACTGGCAGTACTTTGGAGTTCCAGAGTTCTTAACTTCAAATGTCTTCTGCCTTTCCTTATAGATGAATTGGAAAGGGAAAGGCATAGAGTCAAAGCTACTTCCCTTAGTAAAGAAGAAAAATAGGAAAAAATACTAGAAAGACGAGGCTTTTCATTCTTTTTATGATAATTATTTATTGAAACACAGTCAATTTGATTTCTAGATATGCCCTTATTTATTATTATTTTACATTCATTCCATTTCCCCCTTGCTAAACTGAAGGCAAACAAACTTCTAAAATAGCTGTGGATAATACACTAGCATCTGATAAGACTCATTCCCATGGGTTAACTATTGTCCCCAAAGACATACAAAGATAAAAAAGAGCTCAACTTGAGTTAGACCTCCCAAATAGATCCATCTAATCTTTGCAGCAAATGCAAATGGAAGACTAATGATTTTAGTCCTGGCATCTTGTGGACTAAGCTGTGAATTATAGAATTATCATTGTATAATTTTTAATAAGATTGTTGATATCAAAGACAAATGCCATTTCCCCTTTTTCACTATAATGACTTATTAGTTCAAAAAAGATGTCTCTCAGTCTAGTTTTTCCTGCTACTCTAATGGAACAGATAGGTGATTTCTCAGTAATGCATGAGATTATCTTGCCTTATCTTCCATAGCTATAGGATGCTAGGCTACTACTATTATCAACACTATTAATCTGGGGGGAAGAGAATAAATATTTATATAGAGTCTACTATGCATGAGGCAATGTACAAATATTTGATTCTTAAAACAACCTTGCAAGGTAGATTCTGTTATAATTTATAAACTAAGGCAAATGGAGTTTAAGTGGCTTTCCTAGGGTCACCTGACTAAACGTCTGAGGCTAGATTGAACTCAATTCTTTCTGATTCCTGGTTCAGTACTTTGTCCCCCATGCCACCAACTCCCTCAGCTACAACAATGAGAATTTTGGCTTTCTCTTTCATTTAAAGAATATAGAGGATCACTAGAATGTCTGTTGGCAAACAGTAGTAAGTTTTATTTAGGAGCTAGTCATTTCTACTCCTAAAGAGAATAGAGTAGGGGGAGAGAGAGACACACAAACATAGTTCTTTTCCCTTTCCAAGTGAAGAAATGAGGTCACCCATATCACTCTGAGAGAGAGTCTGAGAATGATCAATATAGTGAAATTAGCCTTATAACCTTCCAAGGATATTAGCAGAAGGGAGAGTCTCATCTTAGAAGAGAGGAAAGCAATCTGAATGATGAGGGAACTGGAGACCATACCAAGATCCATGTAGGAACTTGACGATATTTAGCCTAGAGAAATGAATAAAATGAGTCAATCAAGAAGAACTTCTTATATTTTGCTAGGTGCTAGAAATAAGGGGGTTGAACAACATGATCTCCAAGATCTACTCTAAGACAGCAAGATATCACAGTAAATAAAGTATTAGGGCTTGGTGACAGGAAGACCTGAGTTCAAATCAAATTTCAGACACTAGCTGTGTATTATTACAAATCACTTAATCTCCATTGTTCTCAGTTTCCTCATCTACAAAATGGGAATCATAGTGACGCCTATATCTCAGAGTTATTGTGAGGATTAAAAGAGGTATTTGTAAAATCCTTAGCACAATAACTGGTCCATATTAAGCTCTTAATAAATCCCTGTTCCCTTTTCTCTTCTTTATTAACTTTTGGAGAAAGCAGTTCTTAATATATGACTGAAAAATTCTAAAGGAAGAATAAAAATTTCAGGTCTATCCAAAACTATGATTCTGTGGTAAGAGCAATATATTTAGAGCCAGAAACTGGTAGTTCTGTGCAACCATAGACAAATCACTTAACCCCCCCTTCCTCTTACCGTGACTCAGTTTCCTCATCTGTAAAACTGAGATGAGAATACTTACAAGTGCTATGAGATTTTAAACTCCATTAAAAATCTAATTTCATATCCCCCACCTGGCTCACATACAGCACTCTGTGTATAATAGACACTTGATAAATGTACTTAATTAAAAGAAAGCACTTGTAACGTGACTTTACTAGGAGAAATGGAATGAAATGTAGCAAACAGAAAAATTAGTCTAAGTATCTGAAAACCTTGACAAAATGGCAAGGTCTACTACATACCCAAATGGGCAGCCAAGGGAAGTTGTGGAAACTCCATTATTTGGGTCATTTAAAATGGATCTGGACCAAGCACTGGAAAAATAGATGGCAAACAACAGTTTTGAATTGGCAAAGAGTAAACCACGATGACATAATAGGTGTTTTCATATCTTGTTCCAATTTTAAATGGCTATGACTCTCTTAGCATATACAGGAAAAATCAGCTCTCCTATTTTCCAACCCACTCAAGAACATAATCAGAGCAGAAGTCTCACTATGGAAAATTAAAGACATGTAAGAAATAAAAATATATCTCAAAATTGAATTTAGAGATCTATTCTAAATTGTTTAAACCATAGATACCAAAAAAAAAAAGGATTATGGAGGCCCAACAATTTTCTTTTAATTTTCCTTAACTTATTTTTTAAGTTCAAAAATTTTACTATATAAGTTAATAAATATTTCAGGTAATCACAACACACCAAACGCTATTTTCTTCCCTGCAGCGATGGGTTCAAGAATATAATCTTTATAATGGCCAATATAAAAAAATGCAAATGGAGAGAGTATTCATTATTCCATTTATCTAGGTGTAAATTTAGATAATGGAAAGAGTTCAAATGTAGTAGGGAAGAAAACCACTCTCTCCTTTGCCTGGAAAATTCGTGTATAAAGTGAAAAATGGAGAATGGCATATTCTATTTAAATTTTATTTTGGTAGCTCATTTTTATGATAGCCTAGTTCCTTGCATATAGTAGGTAATTAATAAATGGTAGCACATAAACTCCTTAAGAACAAGAATTGTTTCATTCTTTCTATTTCTCCTCAGTGCTTAGCAAAATACTAAATTAAAGAAATTAACTAAAAATAGAATACCTTGAGAATAAGACATTTTTATCCTTTATATTTGGATCTCCATAGCATAACACAATTCCAGATACAAAGTTGGGAGCATAACTAATGTTTATTGATTGAATGGCATTTTCAGATCAATTCTTCTTTTTCCAACTCAAGAAGACATGAATAATTCCAGGGAACTGACGACTACACATAGGTAGAATCTTCTCTAAGTCTTCCCTGACCTAGCTAGATTCTGCTCTTCTCTAGGTTGTTACCCTCATATCTCTAAAAATGCTTCCATCTCTTGAAATATCTTCATATTTCAGTGTAGCTGTGAAGTAAAATTCCCTCAAGTCATGGGAAAAAAAATTGGATGATGGTAGTGCCAGTTGGGATAGGAAGCTTGGGAAGAAGGAGGGATTACTTATCTTGGGACCTACAAAAATTCCTACAAAATTCCTACTCTTTAACATTGAAGGCTTTTGTTGAAATACCAAGGTTAACTGGTAGCAGTAAAATAAACCAGTGGTAAGCCATTAAAATCTGAATTTACCATTTTATCAAAACAGGCAATTAGCATAGTTTGGTGAAATGGAATAGGAAGTGGGCAAGAGATTAGGAAAGATCTGTAAAAGGGGATTCTGCAGAATCCAGAGCAGTATCCTAGTGAAAGACTCAGTGCAACTAAAGAAATCTTAAGTTCATAAGAATGGGAAGAGAACCCCCAAAAGAAAAGGAAAATGACCAAGACATGAAGTTGGAAGGGCCACAAGGATGCAACTTGAATACTTCATTTCTTGGATGACAGGAAGATATGGAATGATGGATCATAGAAGTTGACATTTGAAATGACTTGATAATATAGACTTAGGAAAAGTCCAAAAGGAAAACAAACTATAGATTCATCAGAGTTGCAAACAGTGACAAATGGAAACATTTTACAAGCAGTAT
The DNA here is from genome assembly GCF_037893015.1 of Macrotis lagotis. NCBI lineage: Eukaryota > Metazoa > Chordata > Mammalia > Peramelemorphia > Peramelidae > Macrotis > Macrotis lagotis. The sequence continues at coordinate 72,317,797 of NC_133663.1, read as the reverse complement.
GGACAGAGAGAAAAAATGCAAGGAGGAGATTCAACCAGGAAATAATAACAATTCTAACCCTGCTGGAAAAAAAAAATCTCAAAGAAAGGTATTTTATTTGAGAAAGACTTGATATTTGGAAAGCAATTATGTTTAAAGGATAAAAATTTAAAAATCAATCTATAATATCATGCATTAGTCCAGACCCATGACTTAATCAGTGCATTAAACTTAGCAAAAAAAAAAAGTCATTTTTCTCTCAGTACAGATGTGGTACTGATTCTGCAAATTAGAGGCTTCATTGCCTAAGCCTCTCATAGAGTCAGTCTGTGTCAAAGAAAAGATGACTCCATGTTGTCCTGACTCTGAAGTTAATGTTTCATCCACTATGCCAACCTGTCTATCATAATTACAGAACCACAAACAGGGCAACAAAACTTTTAAAAATAATTTTCAAGTAGGTTCCATATGGACAAAAGCAAAAAGCAATATAATTAGGGGGAAGAACTCTGGACTTGAATTTAAATTCATGAGATTTGGGTCCAAAACCTGATTTTGATAGTTTAAAGATGGCTTGGAGTTAATTGGTCCATAGAGAACAGTATGATGTAGGAGGAAGAACTGTGAATTTGAGACTTGGATCCCAGTGCTCATAATCATGCCTTTTTTACCTTGGGCAAATTCTTCCCTGGTTCACAATCTCTCCTCCCTCTAAAATGGAAAAGTTGGCTAAGATGATCCCTTGGGTCCCTTGATTTCCATCATCTGATGAAGACTGACAGCATGTTTAGTCTAAAAGGTATTCATTATAATAAGAATCCAGATTCCTGGATTCTGGTCCTGAAGTTGACAATTACGAGCTGTCCACATGTGTAGTAAACAAGACATTTCACCTCTTTGGGTCTCTATTTCCCATCTATAAAATGATGGCATTGAACTAGATATGACTTTTAAGCTCCATTTTGGTTCTAATGTTCTTTGACTATGTAATATTTAGCCCAATAATAATGGGATGGGAATAAACAATATGCTTATAGTCCAATTTTTAGACAATGTATTGGAAATGAAGAAAGGAGACCTTTCTAGCCACTGTCCAGGCTAGAGTTTTCAGTTCTGCCTACATCCCTTCAAAACAAAATAGTAAATTCAATGAAGAGTAACAATAGTAATAGATGAATTTAAAGAAACTAAACCAATGATCAACTTGTTCAAATATTGACTAGCAAACTCCATGAATATTACAAGGAAAAAGGATGAAAATGTTGATGTCATCAAGAGAAAAGATGGGAAAGTAGTAGTAGTAGTAGTAGTAGTAGTAGTAGTAGTAGTAGTAAGTAGTGGTAAGTAGTATCAAATGTTAGTAATGTAGTAAGTAATAATGTAATAGAGAAATAAAAAATACATTTCATAAACTTTAGACATAGACTTTCAATCAGATAGTATATGGTGACATATCTCAAAACATCTCATTGCTATTACTGATTTTGCTATGAAGACAATTTATTTGATGGGTCTAACCTCCTTTCTAATCATTACTTCATTTAAATGTAGACATGGCTGGGTTGATAAACATTTAGCAACAAGCACTCTAGGAGAAAAATGCATTTATGATATGTTAAGTTTAATTTGCATTATTAACATTTCCTCCATCACTTGCCATAAATCAAGCCCTAATTTCTGAGGTATGAAGGCTGCACCTAACAGTTGACTCTCATAAGCAGGTTCAGGTTGGTTCCAGCCCACACCCCTGAACATAGATCATATAGACTCTTTTTTGCCTCCAAAATTCTACTGTGCTCCAAGTATGGCCACTGACTCACTCATAATGGCAGTGTCATCTGCAGTCATGATGCTCAATGTAGTACCATCCCTTTCATTGCTGGTTCATTCATTTCAACCAGCATTCATAGGAAGAAGTAGATGGGAGTTGTAATGGTGGAGGGAGTGGTCACAGCTATGACCACATTGCATTAACCAGCTGACAAGATGTGATTTTATACTTCTAGTCTTTCAGAAAATATATTGTTCATTTTAATTGGTCTGGCCCTATTTTAAGATTTACAGGTCTATAGCTGTTGTGGCTCTAAGATTGACTCTTCTGAACTAGATGACTTTCTGATCTTTTTCACTTTGAAATCCTATGAGATTATGGGTCTTTTCTACAATCGATCAAATACCAAGTCCCCACTACATGCCAATAAGACCAGATTATGGAGATACAAATACTAAATTGAGTTAGTCCTTGCCATCAAAACACACATTCTCTGTCTCTGTCTGTCTGTCTGTCTGTCTGTCTGTCTCTCTCTGTCTGTCTATGTCTGCCTCTCTATCTCTGTCTCTCATTCCCTCCCTTGCTCTATATTATATCTTTATCATATTAACAGATGTAAGATATATTCAAAAATCAGCACAAAGTTTTTGGAGAAGACTAAGATACTAGCTAAGAAAGTCAGGAAAGACTTATTATAGGAGATTATACTTAAGTTGAATCTTGCAGGAAGCCAGAAGGATGTGTAGAGGGTATAATGTCAAAGTTTAAGAATATTGTGGGGGGGAGTTCAGATGGAAGTGAGGTGAGACCTTAGATCTCATCATGAGAGAGAATGATTACAATGAGAAGTCTCAGCAGTCTCTATTATTGCAAGGATTTAAAGTCAAGGGCACATATTGATGAGCAGCTCCTCATATTCCTGTAGTTCTAAAGGCTCCCAGTAGCCACAGATAAAGTTCTTACTCTGTGTCCCTGTATTCAGATTCCTTCGACCATATTCAGTATCTCCAAAACAACCTCTTTATTTTTTTAATTTTTTTTTTTAGGTTTTTGCAAGGCAAATGGGGTTAAGTGGCTTGCCCAAGGCCACACAGCTAGGTAATTATTAAGTGTCTGAGACCCAATTTGAACCCAGGTACTCCTGACTCCAGGGCTGGTGCTTTATCCACTGCGCCACCTAGCCGCCCCCAGCCTCTTTATTTTCACAAAGGTATGTAGTAAGCTGGCTCAGTTAATCAAGGGTGATATCATCATATACATATACATATACATATACATATACATATACATATACATATACATATACATATACATATACATATACATATACATATACATATACATATACACATACATGTACATGTACATGTACACGTACACATACACGTACACGTACATGTACATGTACATGTACATGTGCATGTACATATACAACAAATATAGAATAGACCTACATCTATTACTTAGGACACTACCCTCTGACTAGACCGTGATGCCACACCAATATTTGATCTTACCAAGCCAAAAGTTTTCTTTGACCTATGATTTTTAGTGTAAAATATTGTCCAACAATGGGGGGGGGATCTTAAGAAAATCAGTATGAGCTCTTTCAAAGATGGGCAATAATCTATACTAGAAAAACAATTTTTCTTGCAAATACATGGCACTTATAATTATCTTGATTTGTCTGATTTTGTCATCTTGAATTGAAAAATCTTTGCATTGTGGTTATTTCAAATTTATTCCACTGAGTGATATTTTCACAAACAAATATGTAGAGTTCATGATAGTCTCATTTTGGCCTTATCTTCTTGTCTAAATATGTTGAAAATCCCCAGGAAGCTATGAAAACAATTTCTTTCTGGTATTTGGCACCTAATTACAATATATAGAATTTAAAGTTCAAGTTGCAATTGATTTCCAGTTTATGTGCAATTGATTGTGAAAATAATTTTCATAAGTGTTTTTCCCTCATTTCAGATATCGGCTATCCATGACAATGTAGAAGTTTTAATCTTCTATTTAGATTGAAAGAAACCATTTTTTTTTTCATTTGACAAGAGTAAACTTTTCAGTAAAAAACTATTTGGATGTTTCACTCTAAGATAGATGTCAATCTGGGTTCATGAAGGATATACTGGCAGATCATGAACTCTGATAGATCCCATGAATTTGGAAAGGTTTTGTATATAGACCTGGAAGTAGACAAACTCATGCACCCATCCTGATTAAATGACGGATATTTGTAAGCATTCAAAAAACAAAACAGAAGGGATGTTTTTACTGGATGTGACCCTATTTGATTATTATGTTGAAGAGAAGGAGGTGGGTATGATCCATTTATTTTCAAATTTCTTTCTGATGTATTCTTTAGGGAATGTCATACTTTCTCTTGACAGGAGGCATTAGCAAAGATTAGAGTTAGTCACTAGTAAAAGAAATGAGAATTTCCTAATTCAAAAAGGATGCCCCATTTTCTGATGAATTGAGTTGAATTTTGAAGTTAGATCTAAATGTAGCACAACACAATTGGTACCCCTTTAGATGATTTGGGGTCTCTAATTTGTAGTGGCAAATGAAAAGCCACAGGAGTCATTAAAGTGAAAGGATGACTCTTTCTTACTCATGAAGCCCCATGAATTGAACCTGTCAAATTGTTCATTCAGTCAATAAATACCAATTTCAGGTACACTGTTTATAGGGCACTATCCTGTGACTTCTCAAGGGAAGGTACACATTCTTTTATCTCTCTGGACTTGTTTCCTTAATTGTAAGATGATGGAGTTGGACTCAATGACCTTTGTGGCCTCTTCTACATACATGATCCAACATAATGCCACTTTCTCCAGGAAAATTTCTAAAATTATCCCCTGCTCCTTGTTATCCCCCATCTCAAAGAATTTGTTCCATATCTCTCCATGAAGTTATTATGCAATGTTATCCATCTCTGTGTCTAATCTGCAGATTAGACTATGAACTTTTAGAGTGTAATAGTATCATATTTCTATATTGTATATTCATCATTATCTAAGCCTATGTTCTGAACATAGTAAGTCCTTAGTAAATATTAGCTGGATCAGTAGATACAGTGCTGCACCTGAAGTCAGGAAGACCTGAGTTCAAATTCAACCTCAAACACTTATTTCTTGGGCAAATCACTTGATCTCTGTGTACTTCAGTTTCTTTGCCTTATGGGGATGCTAATGGCACCTTCCTCCTGATGACATTGTGGGAATAAAATCAGAGAATATTTGTAAAGGGTTTTGTAAACCTTCAAAACAAAAATCAAGACTAGGTCCCTGTCTTCAAGAAACTCAGCATCTAGTTGGAGATACAAGCTATGCATTCGTGAAAAGTTGAAAATCAAAAAAGACATCCATATAATAATAATAATAATAATAATAATAATAATAATAATAATAATAATAATAATAATGTCCCAAGATAGAGTATGATGCGTAGTATAGAGAAGACTGGCTAAATTAACTCTTTTGGTGTGTGAGCATGTTATGTTGGAAAAAATATATTTTCAGCAAGTTTTATTACTATTTAGTTGTTTTAGGTTCATTTATAGGATAATTAGGAAGAAACTACACAAACTGCAACATAAATTGATCCCATGTGAAATTTACATTTTGGCCGAAATTTGGTAAAAATTTTTCAGGAGTGGGAGAAAAGGGGAAAAAATCAGTACCCAAAGAGTTCATTTAGAGCAGGGAAACCACTATGGGCTAGTGATTCTAGAAAGGATGCAATATTGAATGGGGTCTTAAAGAATGGGTATATTTTATATAAAGAGAAAGAGTGGTAGGGGACAGGGGACAAAAATGGGAGAGAAAAGCCTAAGATGTTAAAGTGTGGGATATTTTAAACATATAACTAGAGCAAGGTAGATTAGTTTTGCCAGAGTTACTCTATGAAGGAAGCAGTGAAAGAGAATAGCTGGAAAAGTAGATTGGACCCAGATTGTGGAAGGCCTAAGATGCTGGAATAAGGAGTGAGGAACAGCTGAAGGTGTCTGAAGAAGAAAGAGAGACTTGGTGAAAACAGAATTTTAGGAAATTACTTAGAAGCTTTGAAATATCTGGTAGAGAAAGAGGGAGAAAGGTAAGAGGTGGAAAGAGATGTAGTGGACATTCTGGCGGGGGATGTCTTTGGAACCAAATCTGAGCTGCATAGGAAAAGTCACAAAAGGAGATACAATGTGCTTCCATTCAAATTCAGTTCTGATCTTTGCTATACAGGAATTTCAGTTTTTATTCTAACATGTAAAAGCTAGAAGGAAAATGAACTATTACATCTGTTTCCTATTTGATGTTTTGTGTTATACACTTTTTTAGACATATCTAAAGTTTATGACTTTTGATTGGTATGGTGGATAGAGAACCAGACTTGGTATCAGAAAGACCTGGATTTAAGTTCTACTGAATGTCCCTGAGAAAGTCAACCAATATTTAATTTGCCTCCGGCAAATCTCTAAGAGTAAACCGATGTCAATATGCATTGTTAGAAGAATTTTCCTCATCTCACATTTCCTAAATCAGTGTAACCACAGATCCAGACTCCCCTCCTCCTTCTCCTCCCTCCTTGCCCCCCTCCCTCCCTCCCTTCCTTCCTTCTAGAAATCCTAATGGTCATTCCCTCCAAGATTGATGGGGTTTTTTGGACTGTGCAAAAGATGTTCCTCTAGCTTCTTCTTCTTTCTTATCTGCCTTAACCATTTAGAAACTCTGAGGGTCTTACCTCCCAACTTAATTTATTTTCGTTTTTTTGGAAGTGACCATTCTTGACCTCTGCCTCATTTCTCACTAATCTTAATGACTAAAGGACACTTGCCTCAGTCAAGTTGTGATATGGGAAAGACTCAGCTTTACAAAATCAAGGTCTCCCACTGCTTCCAGGGTCATCTCCAGGAAGGAAGGAAAGAAGGAAAGGAGGAAGGAAGGAAGGAAGGAAGGAAGGAAGGAAGGAAGGAAGGAAGGAAGGAAGGAAGGAAGGAAGGAAGGAAGGAAAGGAGGGAGGGAGGGAGGGAGGGAGGGAGGGAGAGAGGGGGGAGAGAGAGAGAGAGAGAGAGAGAGAGAGAGAGAGAGAGAGAGAGAGAGAGAGAGAGAGGAAGGAAGGAAGAAAGAAAGAAAGAAAGAAAGAAAGGAAGAAAGAAAGAAAGAAAGAAAGAAAGAAAGAAAGAAAGAAAGAAAGAAAGAAAGAAAGAAAGAGAAGTAAAGAGAGGGAAGAAAAGAAAGTAAGGGAAAGGGAAGGGAAGGGAAGGGAAGGAAAGGAAGGGCAAGGTAAAGGGAAGGAAAAAGAAAGAAAAAAAGAAAGAATGAAGTTCATGCTTTGACTATGAGACCTCTAATTGATGTCTTCCACAGAAGCAGTATTAGAAGTGTTGGAAAGGTTGTGGAATCTTTTCTTGGTCAAGACCAGAAGGGTTTTGTTTCTGCCTGCTCACCCTGGGATAGAGAAAAGAAAAGAGAGAAAGATCAGGACTTCATTCTGCTCTAGTCATCTACCCAGGAGGGAACAGAAAATAAGTGTGTGATTCTAGGCTTGTTTTACTCTATTTAAATTGATTTTAGTCTTTGTACTACCACCAATCTGGGCTGAGTTGTGCAACTCATGAGTTTGAACAAATCCTCTACTCATTGTGTGACTCTGGGCAATTCACTAGATTCACTCTCAGTCTCAGTTTCCTTGTCTACGAGTTAGAGATAATAATAACAACTCTTTCACAGACTTGTGGGGAATCAAGTGAAATAATATATACAAACCTTAAAATCCTATATAAATGCTATTATCATCATCATCAGTAGTACCAGGAAATGAGACTGACAGAAATGAGGGAGCCACAAGGGAGGTAGGTCAAAGGACCAGTTCATTTGTTTCACCATTTTACTTCCTCCATGGTGGATCAGGAATGAGTGTATGGATGACTTCTTATCTATGACCAAGTAAGGTGAGTCTCATCATCATCTTCCAGCTTTATCAGGAACAGAGAAACTTCAACACTTGGGCTGCTTCTCCATTCCTCTTCTTACCTTCAATAATCTCTGCAAGAGGAAGAGTGAAGCCATATATAAGCCTAAGGACTTAGTCCTTTTCATCACAGCACTGAGTAAATATTAACTCATTCATCATTCCATCTGCCCATGAGAGTTAAGGAAGCAAAGTCCAAATAGAGATAGGAATGCTCTGATCCCTCTAGAATTTCAGTTTTGGTAATATATAGTAACCCAAAGTTGTTACTTTTGATTTCCATCCTAAAATTATCAGATAATTTTCCTTTTGAGGGTTTGGAAAAAGAAATGCTGCTGTATCCCACTGATGCACTTCATAGACTCAAGGGCACCAAGAATCAAAAATTATAGTACCGGCATTCGCCAAAGATCACATAACTCAAGCCCTTCGTTTTACACAGAGAGTAACTAAGGTTTAGGGTGAAAAAATGACTTGCTCAAACAATCTAGCTAGTTAGTAGTAGTAATAGTAGTAGTAGTAGTCTTGTCTAAACTGAAAATTCACCCTAGGTAAAGAGAAAATTGAAAGAGCAGAACTCTATTGAGCTGATACATAGGGCAAGCATGGGGGGTTCGGGGAAGGGAGGTGTCAGAAAAAAACATATAAGGACACTCTAAAGATATCTCTTAAGATCCTTGGAATTGATTGTGCCACATCAGAGACACTGGCAAAGGACTACCAGCATGGTGTGCCCTCATCAGAAAGGTTGTGCGCCATGAACAAAGCAGAATTGTTCTAACACTAAAGAAACTCAAGATTCAAAAATTTTGAGAATCCTACTCAGATGTTTACATGACCTATTTGTGCCCAACCTGTGGTAGAGCATTTTGAGCTCCTATTAGTCTGATCAGCTACATTGGGACAGACTGTAAGTTGGCTCTAACATAGTGATGCCATTTTGGTCCTCTTCAAGATCCAAAAACAACAATGGCCAACTAAATATATACATAGATACATACATATATTTGCAACATATTGGGGTGAACATTTTATTCAGAATAAATATTAGAGAAGAATGTCTGTTTTAATTTTAGCAGGGCTGAAAATAACTATGCTATGGAAATGCTTGTTTTAGTACATAAATTAAAAAAATTTTAAAAAGGGAATGATTGTAATTTTTACAGGGAGAAAAATTCCAGTCTTTTGACTACTACTCTAGGGTTATTCCATGTTGGCTGTTCAAGTCGGGGAGGGTGTGAGGAAGGGAGAAGGAAAAAGAAATTAGACACATTTTTCCTTTGGAGCTATGCCAATGATCAATTTTCTCTACCTAATTAACTAAATCTTAATTGAAGAAGCATTCAACCTCATCCAGAAAACTTGATAGAAAAATAGGTAAATAGTTTTCAGTGGTCATGTTAAATAAAATTTCATGTGACAGAAAGCTGTTGGATTTGAAGCACTTTTCAGCAAAATATGAAGTCCTAGGGAGGAGGCCACAGGTGAACAATTCCATGTTATCTTGTAGCATAACTGCATCTGGTGGTTTCTACAGAGCATGAAATCAATAAACCCAGTGACTAAACAAATCACTCTAGCAGAAACCAGAGTATTGTTCTGCCTCTTCTCCCCAAGGGATTCTCATCTGCTTTTTCCAGGGTACTTTATTTAAACTGGGTAATGGAGATGCATTATCACAAACTAAGTTAAGTATCCAATTCACCTGGAGACTGACTGGGAATCAAGGATGTTTACTGAAGTGTGTTTGTCTATCCCCTGTGGAATCCATTTGCCACCCTAATCTCAGGTCTGGTCAAAGAAAATGAGTAAGGAGAGAAGTCAAATTTACTGCAGATCAGTTTTATCCTTGACCACCCTAAACATTTCCATATCTCCCCATCCCTCTCCCAATCTACTGTGGTTCCCACCAACTCATTCATTCATTTAAATATCAAAGAATTTGTTAGTATCTGCCTTGTCTCAGGTACTCAGCTCTGGAGATAAAAGATGAAAATTAATGTTCCCTCAAGGATTGTACTTACATTCTAAAGTGGAAGACAACACATCTAATTGAGGGACTAGGAAGCTAACTGCTCTCATAGTCATACTCCCTAGCCCCCTCTCCATTTAGGCCATCAATATTTCCACTCATAACACTTTTCTGAAGGACCTACATATTAATTCTTATCTTTCTCCATGTTTCCTGTCTCTCCTTTCTCTAATCCAATCTCCAGAAAGTTGCTAAAGGACAGATGCTAAAATGGGAGTCTGACCATGCTACTCTCTTTCCCAAGAAGCTTTATGGGTTCCCTTTTATCTCTAGGATAAAATACAAGTCCCTTTTATTTATCATTTAAAGTCTTCAACATAGAATCTATACCTGCCTATTATCCGTTTCAGGACACCACTTTCAAACTCTGGCCTTTGCACATACTGTCCTTCATCTTTAGAATAGATGTTCTTCCTTAAATGATGAGAAACCCCAGCTCTCTTTCAGCCTAAACTCCCAGAGACCTTTCTTGATTTTCCCAGTTATTAGCTCTCCTCCCCCAACAATTTCTTTGTTTATATTTTGGATTTACTTGGCTGTATACATATCCCCCCTTACACACCCTGGTAAAATGCAAGCCCCTTGAGGGCAGCAATTGTTTCATTTTTGTCTTTGTATCTATCCCAGGCATCTATTGTAGTGCTTGAACTTTTGGAGGAGTGGAAAGAAACTGAGGCCTCTGGTTGTATTGATATAGGAAATTCGGGGTATGAAACTCCCTTTATCAAAGCAAATCAGAAACTGTTCCACAATGTTAAGGTCTTAGTTTCCTGGGTCAGTCAATAGTTAAATAACTTGCCCAAGGTTGCAGACTAAGATATAACAGGCAAGGTTTTCAATCAGGTCTTCCTTCCTCAGACTGCTTCTCTATCTGCTCTGCCCAGTTGCTACTTGTCTGGCAACTTAATAAGTCGCTGATGAATTAAATTAAACTGATTACTATTCATTGTGGCATCAGGTAACATCCCTTCACAGAAAATATTAAAAAAAACCCATAGAATTCCTGTTCACCCAGCCACATGAGGTAAATATGACTCTTCTAATTTGGATTGTTGTCAGAGATGAGATATAACAACAACAAAAATAGCTAAAGCTTGTGGGCAATACTAGGGAAATTGAATCCATATGTTTCTGATTCACATATATTTAAAAATCCATTAAAATGTTGTTTTGTTAACATTCACTTGATGCCCAAAGAAACTTCTGAGCTTTTCTTAAATGAGTTCTCTGAAGCTTTTTTCCTTATAAACAAGTCCATGCACTTGAACACCAAGGGAGTCCTTGGCTTTGGAGAAGCCTCCCAAGAGATGTTGGACAGATTCTACTTTTGGCCCATTGAGCTTTCTTCTCTTGTGTAGTCCAACAATCATGCCTCCTCTCTGATCATCCACCCACACCTCACCTCTAGTGGCTAGGATTTGGAATTTAGAACTGACCTCATGTGTCTACCAGGGGGATGTTACTCATTCACCCCTCAGAATTCCCAGACACTCTCACCATTTGAGGAGAAAAGTCAGCATCTAGGCCTCTTATGAGTCAACACCCTAGAACTGTAAATGATCTCCATTGTTTGGGGAAGAAGTATGGGATGCCCAAGAAGAATCACACACACACACACACACACACACACACACACACATACACACACACACACACACACACACACACACACACACACACACACACACACAAACACCACCTTCCAAAGCTTGGATGAGACAGGTTGAAAGGACTTCCCAAGTTAAGTAAAAATGTTTGTATTACTGGCACTCAGGGTTTCAGACATTTATGTAACAGCCTTTTTCTAAGTGGAGACCAGCAGTTAGCCCTTTGTATATAAGACTGGAAGAATTCAGTTTCTCCTTTACCAAAGCCCTCATTGGAATTTATCCAACTGAAATCTATATTAAATTCGGAATTCATCCAACTGAAATCTATATTAAATTCTAAGTAGCAAGGAGAGCTACCCCAGGACAGGGTACCCATCCTCACTTTAGAATTAATTTACCTTTACAATGTGGAGGATGCAGAGTTGCATGGGAAGATAATCTCTCATTGAAAAAATAACAGTTTAGGGAGAAAAATGTGGAACTCAAAAATCCTATAAAAATGAATGTTGAAAACCATCTTTATATGTAATTGGGAAAAAATAAAGGGCTATTAAGTGAAAAAAAAAAGAAAAATAGCAGTTTTATGGAGCCTTCTAAGTCTAGACTAACAGATGAATGAGTTCCAAAAAAACCTTTGTAGAAGTTCTCTGAGAGAGACTAGTGGTGTTTGGAGGGTCTCTAGAACAAAGGGTTTCTCTTTCAACTTAAATTCTGCACTGTTATTATTTTGAAAGATGATCATCCTCTCCTCCTCGCCAGCTAACTGCTGAGTGGTGATTTCTTCACATTTTAAAAGGAAATTTGCTGTTTTAAAAAGATGGGGGAGGGATAAGGAAAGGCTTCCCACCCCCTCCCATCCCCATGTTCCCAACCCCACCCCCACCCTCCATTCCAATCTTGGTCTGTGAGAAGACTGTGGGCTTGGGAACTTGGAAGTTTGTTTTCTGTAATTCACTGGTTTGAAACCCCCTCCAAATGTTCTTCCGGACAGCAGACCACAATTAGAAAGAAAAAAGGAAGAGGAGAGAGGATCAAAAAAGAAGGGAAAAAAAAGGAAAAAAAAAAGATCTGATATAGTAGCAATTGTTTCCAAAGAACCCAAAGAAAAATGTTTCCATTAGTGGACCTGTTATTTCCCTCATATCATCCTTTTGTTCCCTAATATCATGAAATGCAAGTAGCCTTTTGTCACCAACAGCTTTTAGGAGCCTTCAGTACACAGCCTCTCACTATACAGCCATGCAAAAATCGGATTTTGCTAGCAAGTTGTATTTGTGTACAGTGTTTATCAGACAGGCTGTCAGAGTTTATAAAGCAGATGTAACTGAAAAGGATAGGCTCTCCTTTTGGAAAATCATCCAGAGTAAGTTTTTTTCTAAAGCTCTTTACTGGGACAAAATTATGATGCATGCTAAGGCCAACAGTCTAATAAAGTCAGGTTGCCTCAGGTCACTCGATGTAATTTGTTTTTTCTGGCCAAATCATGAAATGCTTCTATTGCTTGTTACTTTTTAGATGATACTATCTCATTTGATGTTGGCAAGTATATTATGCCAGACTGCATAACATTAGTGATAACAAAGACAATTGGGAGAAAAAATCTCTCTCTCTCTCTCTCTCTCTCTCTCTCTCTCTCTCTCTCTCTCTCTCTCTCTCTCTCTCTCTCTCTCTCTCTCTCCCTCTCTCTCTCTCCTCTCTGTCTCCTCTCTCTGTCTCTCTCTGTCTCTGTCTCTCTGTCTGTCTCTTCTCTCTGTCTCTCTCTCTCTCCTCTCTCTCTGTCTCTGTCTCTCTCCCCTCCTCTCTTTTTCTCTCTTTCTCTCTCTCTGTCTCTTTCTATATTTCTCTTTCTTCCTCACTCTGTCTCTTTCTGTCTCTCTCATTGTCTCTCTGTGTGTCTCTCCATCTCTGTCTCTGTCTCTGTCTCTGTCTCTGTCTCTCTCTCTCTCTCTCTCTCTCTCTCTCTCTCCCCCCCTTTCCTTCTCTCTCTTTCTGTCTCTTTCTATATTTCTCTTTCTTCCTCTCTCTGTCTCTGTGTGTGTGTCTCTCTCTGTCTCTGTCTCTGTCTTTGTGTGTGTGTGTGTGTGTGTGTGTTTTCCCGTCTCTCCTTTCTCTCTTTTTTCACAGTCCAAATGACTGTCATTGAAGTGTGTGTGTGTGTGTGTGGGGGGATCTTGCTGACTGCATCATCTTTCTTATTGGAGAGCCACTGAAACAGCTTCTCAAATACCCAGACTTGCTAGTTTCCCTAAATCCTGAATACAAATATTTTTACTCTTTTGCTGATTGATGGGACTTCACTCATCCATTTAGTATCATCCTGTATGATTATAATTTCATGAAAATCTTGGAGTATTAAGGTATCTTAAATAGTTACTTTATCTTTTCCTATGTCTAGAGGACCACCCCTCTCCCCCCAGAACCTTCCCCTGTCCAACTCAATGGCACAGTGAGTTGAGTACCAGCCCAAAAGTCAGAAGGACATAAGTTTAGAAAGATTGTATTTATTTTGAATTTTATAATTTCCCCCTAATCTTGTTTCCCTCCCCCCACCCCCACAGAAGGCAGTCTGTTAGTCTTTACATTGTTTCCAGGATATACATTGACCTAAGTTGAATATGATGGAAGAGAAATCATATACTTAAGGAAGAAAAATAAAGTATAAGAGATAGAAAAATTATATAATAAGATAACTTTTTTATCATTACGGGAAATAGTTTTTGGTCTTTGTTCAAACTTCACAATTCTTTCTCTGGATACAGATCATATCTGCCATTGCAGATATCCCAAAATTATGCCTGATTGTTGCACTGATGGAATGAGCAAGTCCATTAAGGTTGATCATCATCCCCATATTGCTGTTAGGGTGTACAATGTTAGAAGGACATAAGTTTAAATCTGACCTCAGACACTTGACAGTAGCTGTATGCCCTTGGACAAGTCATTTAATTCACATCCAGGGCTATCTCCAGTTGTCCTCATTCATATCTGACCACTGGACCCAGATGACTCTGGAGGAGCTAGTGAGACTGGTGGGTGACTTAGCACCTTCCCCTTCACTTAAATCCAATTCATGTGCTTGTCATGGTATCAATTCTCCTCATGTTATGGTCTTCTTCGAGAATGAAGAACAAATATCACATCATCTCCTGCCCCATGAACGGTAACTCAGAAAAACTAAAGTACAATTCTTAACAACTATGTCATTGATGGCAGAATGGACATTATCGTTTTGCTACTACAAAACTTACAATAGAAACTAGAGGGCTACAGTGGCATCATGCTCTCCAGTGTACATGCCAATATGATGTATATGCTAGCAATTGAGATAGCCTAGATATTTAGATGCCTCAGTTCTAGAACTAGTCTAGAACTAGAAATAAGAGTAGGAGTTTAAAGGAGCAGAACAAGGAAAAAAGAAAGTCAGTTCTACATTATAGTAGACCTCAGGGATGACTGATCTTCCAGAGTTTCTTAGACTAGGACAAGTTGTAGAACGAATTGGATCTTATTTAATGGGTCATTTTACAATCACCTTGTATCACCCTCTTGGTTTAAAAGGTTCCTCTTCTGTTCCAGGGGAAAATGTGGAATCTTATACAGAACAAGATAGCTAAAAAGCAGACTATGTCCCAGACAAGCTGCACCTTAAGCAGAACTGTTATCTTCTAGTTTGGAGTGAGTTTACTCAGTCCTATGAATATTGTATACAACTAAAAATACCGAAATTTCACCTTGAAGTTTCAAAGATATAACTGCTTGAATTCCAATTGGGATTTACCTTTCTCAAAGGGATTTCTTTCTTTTGAAATTCATATAGAGCAGTGGCTTTACAATCAGGAGGATGGTAGCTCTAATCTAGCTTCAGATACTTGACTCTTACTAACTGTATGACCTTGGGCAAGTCACTTAACCCTGATTACCTCATATCAAAGGCCATCTCCATTTGTTCTGATCCACCCACTCCAGAAAGTGAGGCTGGTGACTTAGCACAGCACCACCTCACTCAGATCCAATTCACATGCTTGTCATGGCATCACCTCCCTGATGTTGTGGTCTTCTTATTACAAAGTTCTAGGGTTGTGAGACGTGAACAGAAAAGTAGAAGAGGAAAGACAAAAAAGCCTTTAGTGTCACACTTAACTTGGACGGCCATGACAGAACCCTGGGAACCATTTAGCCAAAACTGTCTTTTTATTCCAGAAAAATGTCGTGGTCATTTAAGACCCAAAATTCTGGACACCATTGACAATGCCTCATTTTACGTGACTAACTAAATGAAAAGCAGAACATGATTTCAATTCAACCAACATTTATCCCACATTCATTATGTACAAAAGGACTATTCTATATAAACACCTGAAAGACCTCAAAAAAAGTTAACTTTCTTTTGGGTAGATAAAATATATAGACAAGTAATATTGTTGCTCAGGCTCATGATTTCATTGGGAAAGGGATCTCTGGATGAGGAAATTCCTTTTACTAGCAAAGACTGACATCTATTCTGCTACTCAAAGTTTTAGAGAGTTACTTTGGACACCAGGAGGCTGAATGCTTGTCAGTTTATATAGCCAGTGTTTTGAGGTTAAAACTTGAATTCAGGTAGAGACAGGCAAAGTACAAATAAGATACAATGAGGAAAATTGAGAAGGAACAAAGGAGTCTTTGTTGGGGAGGTGACCCTTGAGCTGAAGCTTGAAAGAAGAAGAGGATTTAGAAGGGTGGAGAAGAATATTTCCATTTTGGAGGGTGTATCTCCTCTGTTATTCTTTTCAGTACTGAGGTTTTTAAATCTGTGATGACTGGGACTCTTCTGTTAGTGTTTTTTAAAGTAACATGTGCAGACAAAAAAATAAATAGAATTTTCCATTTATTCTCACTGCTATTAATGTTATCATATGGTTACAGAGTCCATTTCCGCTGGGTTCCCACTTCCTTTGAGTCTTCAGATTAGCCTGTGGAAGACAACAAAGGTCAACAGAGTGTGATATCACTTCTTTTTTTCCCTTAATAACTAAGATTAAAAGTTAAATGTTTTCATTTCTACTATCTCCAGTGACCTGTGTTTATATGTCTGTCTTAATAACATTTGTGTATATGTGTGAATATAGCACATTTTTACATGCTACACCACAGTGGCAAAGCAAAAAGTAGAGACACATTGTCTAAGAAAGAATTTTGGGTCTAGCCTCAAAAACACAAGGCACTCACAGGATATAAAATACAATTAAAAACTACTTTACTAATAAATAATGAAAATAAGATACTTTAATAGGATATAATTAAAATGAGATATTAATGATAATTTCCTTCAGAGACACAGAATTATAGAT
Organism: Macrotis lagotis; assembly: GCF_037893015.1. Taxonomy (NCBI): domain Eukaryota; kingdom Metazoa; phylum Chordata; class Mammalia; order Peramelemorphia; family Peramelidae; genus Macrotis; species Macrotis lagotis. The sequence goes on along the minus strand of NC_133663.1, from coordinate 72,301,102 downwards.
TTAGAATTGGAAGGTATATTTGAGGTCATGCTTTGGACCCCTGGAATTTTATAGATCAAGAAACTAAGGCACAGGGGTTAATTGACTTACTCATGCTTACAGAGCAATAAGAATCTAAGGTAAGATTTGAACTGAGATTTCCCCACCTTCAAGACCAGTGTCCTATCCATTTTCAAAACTACACATAGGCAACTAATGCTAATATGAAACTTTTGAGACATTTCTTTCTTTGATTATGTATGTGACTATGTGACATAAACACTTTTTTTTGCAAGGCAATGGGGTTAAGTGGCTTGCCCAAGGCCACACAGCTAGGTAATTATTAAGTGCCTGAGGCGGGATTTGAACTCAGGTACTCCTGACTCCAGGGCTGGTGCTCTATCCACAGCACCACCTGGCCACCCCTACATAAACTCTTTCACAGTCTGCCAAAACCTGTGGATCTTTTCTTAGAATAATGTTCTATTAATGCATAAAATAAATAGAATTACAAAGGAAACTAATTTGATTTAAATGATTATCAAAATATAAAACTCACGTGCGCACACACACACACACACACACACACACACACACACACACAAAAGTTCACAGAACCCAGGTTAAAAACACCTGCTGCAATTTATCCCAAAGAGATCAAAGAAAAGAAAAAAAAGACTTAACTATACAAAAATATTTATAGCAACTCTTTTTGTAGTGGCAAGGAATTGGAGATACTATTTATTGTGCTAGAAGACACGACGAGCAGGATGATTTGAGAAAAACAGAAGACATATATGAACTGACACAAAGCTAAGAGAACAGAACCATGAGAACATTGGACATAGTAACAGCAGTATTAAGAATGATCAACTATGAAAGATTTAGCTATTCTTATCAAGACGATGAGCCAAGGCTTTTTCTTTTTTATAAATTTATTTTTTTATCTCTCAAATTACATGTAAATATAGTTTTCAACATTTATTTTTAAGATTGTTATTTTACTTTTATTATTATATGCTATGGTTGTTTTTCAACATTCATCCATTTTCAAATTTATAATTTACATATTTTTCTAGCATTCTCCCTTCCCTTCCTCCCTCCTCTCTCTGACAGAGAAAGTCTAGTAAAGTTGTACATATTTATTTGTGTTCAACACATTTACATATTAGTCATTTTGTGCAAGAGAAATTAGGACTAAAGGAAAAGAAAGAAAATCATGAGATAGGAAGGAAAAATACGAGAAGTTTTAGAAAAGTTAATATATTAAACATTCAGATTTTGAGTTCCACCTTTTTCTCCTTCCTTCCTTTCCCTCTCCCTCTTCCTCTCCCTTTGACAGCAAGTAATTTGATATAGGGTCTACATGTCTAACTATGTTAAACATATTTCCATATTAATCATGTTGTAAAAGAAGAATCAGAACAAAAGAGGGAAAAAATCAGGAGAGGGGAAAAAAGCATAAAGCATAAAAAGCATTTTTTAAAAAATGGAAAATAGTATACTTTGGTCTTCCTTCAGATTCTATAGTTTGTTCCCTGGGTGTGAATGGTATTTTCCATCAGGGATCCTTTAAAATTGTCTTTGACCATTGTACTGCTAATGAGAGCTAAGTCTATCATAGTTACTCATTACACAATGTTGCTGTTAATGTATACTACATTCTCTTGGTTCTGCTCACTTCACTCAGCATCAATCCATGCAAGTCTTTCCAGGCTTTTTTTTTTTACAGAATAATAGTACTTCATAACATTCAAATATCACAATTTATGGGCATTGTTTCAATTTCAATTCTTTGCCACTGCAAAAAGAGCTACTATAAATATTTTTGTCCATGTGGGTCTTTCCCCTTTTTAATGATCTCTTTGGAATATGAACCTAATAGTGGTATTACTGGATCAAAGAGTATACACAATTTTATTGCCCTTTGGATATAGTTTCAAATTGTTCTTCAGAATTGTTGGATCAGTTCACAACTCCACTAACTATGCATTAGTGTCTCAATTTTCTCACGTCCCTTCCAATATTGTTCATTTTCCTTTATTGACATATTGGCCAATATGATAGGTATTAGGTGTTTCAATTTGTTGTTTTAATTTGCATTTCTATCAGTAATAATTTAGAGAATTTTTTCATCTGAAAACTATGATACAAGGAAATGTCAAAGGACCCCACTATTCACCTTCAAAGAGAGAACTGAGGAACTTTGAGTCCAGATTGAATCATATTAAAAAAATTATTTTTCTTGTGTCTGCATGTGTCTGTCTACCTTTGCAACCTGGCTAATATGGAAATATGTTTGGCATGATTTCACATATGTGATTGATATCATGCAGCTTGCCACCACAGGTTGAACACACCGGCATAACCTCTTCCAGGTACACAGAGAATTTGAGAATTTGAAACTCAAAATTTTAAAAAGATGTTAAAATTTCATACATGTAATTAGGAAAAAATTAACAGAATAAATAAAAATATATTTGAAAAGCAAAACCTCCCACTAACTACTGTATACTTCGAGTAACAAAAAGCAAGTCATCTCCTTTCTCAAGGGTCAATCCAGTTCATCTGCCTCTAAAACAATCCCATAGTGTATAAACACCAGGTGGAATTACCAAGGAGATAGGAGAAGAGGAACTTATGAGGTGAGGTCTAAAATGAAAGGGAGGAAAAATGAACCTGGCCACAAACTGGCAACTCTCTCTTTAGACTGAAATAGTCTATTGCTGTCCCATTATTCTTCTTCAATCACAGTCCTTCCCTCAGTGCCTCACTCATTGTCCACATTAAATTCATACTCCCACTATCTCATAAAGTAAGTATATGCCTTTTATTGTTTGTTTTTCCTAAAATGTTGATGTTGGTATGGTATCTCATAGTATTTCTATGGTGTCAGAGCAGAAATTAGACCAATAGGAAAGTCAATATTTAATTCTAAAGTTGGTTCCCTAAGAAACTTCACTGAGGCTGAGCCTAACAACAACCAATACTCTTTCCCTCATATTATATCTCTGAGTCTCAGTTTCTTTTTACGGCAAAATGAAGTTGACCTCTACTAATCTTTCCAGCTCTAATTCAATGAGTCCTGAATGAATCTGTAACATTAAAAAAGCAAGATCTTTTCAGTCAGTCAGATAATGGAGAATGCCACAGTGACTGAGTTAAATTATTACTGTGCAAGAAAAACTGCTGGCATTGTAAATGACATTTCTTATAGGGATACAAGCACAAACTGAGGAAACCCTGTGGTAGCTGGAATAGCATTAGCTTGTTAAAATCTATGTCTAGAGATATTTTGTGTCCCTCCCACCCCTCCTCCAACCTTTTACAGTCAACAAGAATCCAATTGTCATCACACTTTAAAAGGAATTAATTTCAGAACTCTGTATTTATTGCAATTTCTCTCACAGCTTGTGAGGAAGACCTGGATCTCCCCAGGTCTTTGGATAAAAATGTTTACAGATAAAAAAGCTGAGGGGATGAATCCATCACTTCTCAGTGCAACATAGTCCACCTTCCCCCTCACCCCCAATTGGGGATCAGTTTTCTTTGACCATTGGAATAAGTAGGGAACTTCTAACAGATATCAGTACTGCTTCTGCCTTAGATAATCGACAGGAATAAACAAGAGTGGGGGTCTTCTTCTGTTTTTAGATGTTGAAAATCCACCTTAGACTAAAATGTGATAGTGACAAAGTTTTTGCTAGCTTCTTAGCCTTCTATCTCTCAGGAGTGTCCATCTTTTTACCTCTTCTGGGCTCCTCCTGCAGAGCCCAACAAAAACTGCTCAGGGGCCCTATACAGAATTCAATATCCATTCATGAATAAACCACCAAAGAGTTTAACAACAAAAGCAATATCGACCTCTTTGAAGGTAACTGCTTCGACCACCATAGGTTGGACTCGTGCCCCATGGCATCCCCTCTTCCAAGTAAAGAGTGCTGAATTCCTTCCTTGAGTCTCCAGTACTATCCCTGTAGCTCTTCATTCCATCTAGCCTCCCTACATAAATGGGACTTTCAGATTTTTGCCTTCAAGTCCATGCTCCCCCCTCCATCCTCCAAACTCATTACAAAACCCAGACATCATATTTTTCATTTCTTATTCTTTCTCAGGAACTTTGGATGAAAGGGTCATTAATCTAGAGCTAGAAGGGATAGCAGAGGCCGTCTAATCCAGCTTCCTGATTTTACAGATGAGGAAACTGAGGCTCAGGGAGTATTTTCTCTTTCTTGAACATCAGTTCCCTAAACTAATAAATACTAAGACATTAGCGACTAGTAAAGCATAATGGATTGCCTTTACAAGGTTATTTGTATTTATTAAAGGACAACAAGGAAATGCAAAGCCTTTAGCTAAAAGAATATAATCTTACATATAAACCAATAATTTGGGCAGAAACATTTTATGCAAAATTGTATTTCCTTGTTCCTCTCAAGTCATATCATGTCAGTAACCATTTGCTTTGCCCATAATTAAGACTAATTGCTTGAGGTTGAGGGCTGTATCTAATTCAACTATTCTATCTCTTCACTACCTAACACCATATTTTACATACAGTAGATGCTCAAGAATGTTTGCTACAATTAGTTCATGATGTTTGTCCTTCATTCTCAAAGAAGATGTTGATATCAGGGAGGTGATGCCATGAAAAGCATATGTATTAGATTGGAGTGGGGGGGGGGGGTGCTGTGCTACATCACTAGCCTCACTTTCTTCTCCAGAGCTATCTGGGTTCAGTGGCTAGATATATATCAGGATGACTGGAGATGACCTTGGATGTGAGTCAGTCAGGGTTGAGTGACTTGTCTAAGGTCACCCAATTAGTAAATGGAAAATGTTTGAGACTGGATTTGAATTCTCTTCTGACTCCAAGGTCAGTGTTCTATCCACTGAACCACCTAGCTTCCCAATTAGTTGATAGAATCAATGAATAACATCAGGAAAAAAGTTCATCAAGTCATAGCTTCAGAGATGGAAGAATCTCAGAGGAAACTGATTTCAATCCCCTCATTTTATAAAAGTGATGTTAATTGATTTGAATAGCAGTCCTCTAACATGCTACCTCTCAGTTTGATTTTTAAAGTTCAGATTATAAAGTTATTAGAATAATTCTTAAATAAAGAATAAATTATCAAGGAATCACAGAATTGTAGGAGCAGACCTTATTGGTACACAATCCAACTCATACTTGTCATGGGATCTCCTCATCAATGTAGATGCAAAGCTATCATCCAATCTCTGTGTGGAAACTTTCAATGAGAGGGAAACCCTAATAACTTATCATCAACCTGTTTCATACTTGGGAAGCTCAAATTATTAGCAATTATTGTTTTATTTTTTTTTTTGGTTTGTCATCCTGATAATTGAAATTAAATTTATCTCTTTGTAACTTCTATCCATTGCTTTCAGTTCTGCCCACTGGAACCAAATTAAAATGTATCTAAACCTTGAAAATGTCCTTGTTAATGATTAAGATTCTTATCTTTTCATTCTAAAATTCCCTATATCAGAGGTAAGGTCTACTGAAACATTAAAATAACAAATCACCTTCATACAAATAGCCTTATTTGATGATTATCAACTTAGAGTTACACAAGACATTAAGGGTTATCTAGTCCAACTCATTCATTTTACAAATACGGAAACTAAGGCTTATAAAGCTTAAATGATTTTCCAAAGATCATACAGGCAGTAAAGAATGAAGTAAAAGTTAGAGTCCAGGTCCCTCTGACTCCATGTCCAATTCTCTTTCCATTGTACTATACTGCCCTAAAACTTTTGCCATGTTCTACCCAGAGCAAATTAATGGTTCACAAAGAGTATCAAGAAGAGCCTAAACTGTAATTTCAGGATCTATGTTGTTCCTGTCAAAATTTGCTTTACTCCATGTAAAATAAAGTTCCATTTTCTTCTTTGATAAAGCCTATAGCCTATTTTTCAATTTAATGCTGTATACAACATTAGTATATAGGACATGCCTTAGGAATGATGTGTGGTTTATTCATAAGTTTAGATAAACATCTTTCTTTTCTCCTCCTCTCTTAGTTCAACCAAATTATTTGATTTATGAAAGGGATTAATACTGAACCAAGTATTGTTGCTGGTACCTCGATAGGTGTTTAATCATTCTCTCCAAGCAGCAAATACACTTCTCCATACAGAACAGAAATTATTTTACAACACTTAGCAATAGAAGAATCATTCCATACCTATGGAATTTGCTATTGTTAGGAAAACACCAAAGATGATGGTTTAGATCACATAGATGGAGAAATGGGTAAATGAGGGAGGACTTCTAATTTCATATATTCAAATTTCATTAGTACTACTCTATAGATAGCCACATAATGTTAATGGAGCTAAAGGAAGGATCACCATCCAATTCCCCTCTTCTGTATTAGATCCCCAGTAGAGGATTAATGGAAGGATGGAAGCCAGATTTAACTATTTCTTGGTGAAATTATGGAAGTATAAATACAATTTAATTATATAGATCAAAATTTAGCCAAGAAAGAAGATAAATGCTTCACTAATAAAAATTTTGTGCCATCTTTAATAAATTTCGTTATTGCTGCTTAGTAGCTATGGGTAAATAATTCTCCACTCTGAGTATGTGTCCTTATCTGAGAATAAAGGAGTAAGACTAGATGATCTCAGAAGTCTCTTCCAGGTCTACATCCAACAATGTGAAGACTCCAGCCATTCTTCAATTCCATTTTTACTGTTTTTATTATACATCATCATCATCATTATCATCATCATCATCATCATCATCATCATCATCATCATCATTATACTATATCATATCATTATAAATGTTTTATTTTCCTTTCCTCTTAGGTATATCTGACACCACAATATATGGAGATATGAAAGAGAATGAGCTTTTGAAATGCCACCACAATAACTTTTCTATGAGAGTTTTGCAATAGATCAGAAAAGTACTGAGTAAAAGAAGATTTGACTAGATCCAAATAGAGCAAGCCAAAGACAGGTGTGTTGGGAATCAAATAGTGGTTTAATTAATTTCAGAGTGAGAAAATTGCATTTGGAAACCCCAAAGTCCTCCAAAGGAGAGCTTAGCTTGTTGGGATAAAGGCAGGACTTATATACATAAAAAAACACAAGTGGGGAGGGGTATGGATGGTTCAGCTTTTTGGCAAAAGGTGTCAGTTCTTTATTGATTGAAATTACCTTTTGAGAAAAGAGAGTTGTATATTAGGATAATAGTATAAATCTAGACAATATAAATCCCTTGACAAGGTGACAGTTTGAACCTTTGTAAAAAGACAAAGAATGGACTGAACTATTTGGGGATTAGGTATGAGATTTTTTTTATGTTCTGGAAGGAAGAGTTTCAATATTATATTAGCCTGAATCGTTGAACAGGAACAAAGGGCCTTATTCCTTTTACTGTATATCATCTATTTATCTATCCATCTATATATATAGCATCTACATATCTATAAGTCCCCTCTCTTTACATGTACACACATGTATTCTTAATCCATACATATATTTTAATATATACATATATATTTATATATATATATATATATTTATATATCTGTATAGTCCCTAAAATCTTAGGGCAGTTTTAAACCTTGATAGAATGAAGCTACATTAACATTTTTGACAATATCCCCTATTAGTGACTTGATCTTTCTGTTCTGGTTTTTCTAACAAGTATGTTAGCTGCTTCAGCTTAATTTCTCTTTATGTCTCTGTCTTTTTCTATCTCTTTGCTTCCCTCTCCTTCCTTCTTACTTTCTCCCTTTTTTCTATCTTTCTCCATTCTCTTCTTTATCCCCTTCCCTCTTTTTCTCTCCCACTTTTTCTCCCTCCCTCCATTGCTCCCTACACACACACACACACACACACACACACACACACACACACACTCATTATTTTTTGTAAGACAGGGATATGTGGAAAGCTACTTGCAGAACTTATATAACTCTACACACATAGCTGTCAATATGCTTTTTAAAAACATTATAATAATTTGCTTGGATTTTCATAATGGCAAAATGATTCATTGGTTCCTAGTACATAAAATAATTACAACATGTTTTTTAAATAAATTTTCTCAATTGCGCAAATTCAAGAAAAGAGAACTTGCCTGAAATCACTCTTCCTCCTCAGCGGCTCTATCCCTGCCAGCAATGCTCATCTCCTCATATCCCCATACATACAACAGTCACCCAAGAGCAAGAGCAACCTCGGTTAGCCAAACCCAATGACTTGGCGCAGTTAATAGCTGATTCTTCCAGATAAGCAATGGATATTCCTCAGTTTTCAAATACAATATCAAACTTCTCCTCCCACCTCCAACATAACATGCCATGTTATAAATATAAAAAATTATTTTGTAGATTAAATATACCACAGATAAAGTTTTATTTGCCCAGATTTAACATTTGGGAAAAAAGTCTGAGTCAGCTCTGTTTTCCACTCGGGAAAAAACCTTAAATGTAGAAAGTCTAATTTGTATATATATGCACAGATAGAATATGTGACGTATTAAACATTTTGTGGTCCAATCCCTGTATTTTTTCAGAAATTACAATACATATAAGATTGGTCTTTCTTTTTGTTCTAATCATTTTCAAAGGAGAAAAGTGTATAAAATTTATTTATTTTTATTTATTTTATACGTTATAAAGTATGATTAGCTGGAAAACCTATAGAACCTATCCATCAGTACATTTGTCTTATACAAACACAGTGAATAGATAAGAATTGGACCCAGAATTACAGGCACTTATTAAATGCTTGTTGATTGATTGCATTGCCATTGAGGAATTGCACAGGTCACTTATTGACCTCCAGCTTCAACCTGAAACAAAGGCACATATTTTTTTTTTAACACCAATGATCTTCCAGGAGATATTGAATGACTATGAGTCATGAAATACCACAGTCTCTGAAAAGTCAAAGTTGAGAATCACCCAAAGGGCAATGGAGACACAAAATGAGTATGTGAGCTGACAGCAACATGTTAGAAATGAGGAATTAATTATGTGGAAGAAGGATAGGATCAGAAAAGTTTCAGCTTGAAAAAAGTCAGTGGGTCACTTAGTGAGAACTAGGACCAGTCACGGAGTTCATGTGTTCCATTGGTTTCCTTATAAAGAATTCCAAGAGAACGACCCAAAGATACCCCAGTTCATGAAATGAACCCTTGTGAGAAATTGAACGTGGGATGAAATGGATAAAAGTCATATAGGATAAGCAGAGATGAATGAGTTTCCAACTGTATTACAGGAGAGCATAGCCACATGAATAGAATCAAAAATCAATTGAAATAGCAAAGATTCAAAAAATAAACTAAGGAATGTTCATTTGTTTTATATTTATTTTGCCACTGGATTCCTTCTAAATCCTGGAGTCCATGAACCCCCAAGGGAACAGTGGATAGACTTCAGATGGTTTGGGAATTTGAATAGGAAAAAAAGTGACACTTATTTTCACTATCTTCTAACTAAAATTTAACATTTCTTTTGGTTATTCAAAAACATTGTTTTAAGAAGGGTGCCACAGCTTTCACTAGACTGCCAAAGGGGTCTATGATGTGAGAATGATTAAGACCATTTGCAAAAGAGTGAACTCCCCAAACATACTGGCAGCATGATAAAATTCATCCCCAAATCTCTGCGTATGCATCTGCTCAGGAACCTTTCTATTGCCCAAAGCATGATCTGTTGTTTGAAATGGAGAGTTTAGAACAATAAAGTCTATTTCATCCTGTCTCCAAATATTAATATGATAAAGATTCTGCAAAGTAGGTTTTTTGTCTTTTCTCTATTCCATTTCCACATTCACTTTGGTCCTAAGAGTTCAATAACTACCTTTAATGTCTGTTTTACTCATATAGCACCTTTTATATATGTCCTTCAGATCACAAGAAATTAAAAATTTCTCTGGAATGCTCTTTTTTTCACAACCCAAATTGTGTGCACATTATCCTATAGTCAATTTACCCATGAAAACACAAGGAGTCTGACCACAGAATGAATAAAAGAGTTACTAGAAAAAATAAAAACAGATGGTGCTGCACAGTCAGCCAGTGTCTATAATCTGCAAAAAAGTACAGGAGGAGGAATAGAAAGGGGGAAAAAGTCACTCACTTAAGTTCTCAGGATGCCAAAGAATGAGTTTAAGTCTTTTTAATCTCCACTGAAACAACCAGAGTTTATGACATCCAGTTAATCCTGTCTTATGCTCTCCTATTTGGTCCTGTATCACTCTCCAGTTGGGAGAACTTAAACAGCTGCATGTGTTGTATCCTTGAGAGTGCCCATTGATGGGCTTAAACAATTTAGAAACCACATTGGAGAAAGCAGGCTAGTCTGATGAAATGAACTGCATTTTTCTGTACAAAAGTAAGTTACTTAATTTTCTAAAAAAAATGCCACTTTAACAACAGATAATTCTTCTGAATTTTCTTTGATGGGACAAGTAAGATGCTATGGAAAACCCAACTGTAGATAACCCCACAACCTATCTGGGGTGTCTCAATAGTCTGAGCCTCATTTAATAATTCTTTTTAATACTGAACCATTTGATGGAATGTGATACCAAAGTCTCGGGTATAGGTCCTGTCTCCCACATAGTGCAAGGGATGATGGCGACCAAGGCAATGGTGGTGGTTAGCCTGTGTGGCACACACTATCTCCCCTCTCTTCCTCAAGGTGCTTTGTTGCTTCACCTAGACTGGCTTGCCTGTCCTGTCAGTAGCAAACGGTAGGCAACACAACATCCACCTAAATATTAGTAATTTTCCTAAAAACCCAAGAAAAATGGTGACTGAACTTACAGCTTTTCCTCTAATGATCTCCCCAAAGTCAAAGAAGAAAGAACAATGTGGATTTTACAGGCCTTCATGTTCTCCTGAGACTTGAAATGATTCAATTATTGAAAAAGTGTTATAATTATATTGAGCCCAAGTCTGCCTTCTACAATATCTGTCCAACCTTTGGGAACAAGCAAAATTCATCCAATTTGTCTTCAAAGACAATGTCCACATATACTCCTGGCCTATACTTGATGGGGAAACATTTTACTGTCTCTTTTTCTAAGGTCTTGAGAAAAATTCTCAGAGCCAGAAGAAAGGTTCCCAAATTGTGCCTGCTATTTGATGATCCAACCGATGTATATATTTATGTTTCCCTCAAGTTGTCAATGGTTCTTTAAACTACCAAAGCAAGATAGAGACTCAACAGGAAAATACTTGTGCTACAGAGAAGCAACATAAAAATGATGGATTAGGTTCTCCCTTATGGGGAGTTAGTCCAGCCTCCTCAGACACGTTACTTTTGCCATCCCCAAAGCACCTAGCGATCTAAAAGAGAAATCCAGACATTCGTTCTTTTTGCAAAGTGACAGATGAAGTGAGGCAACCCATTTTTCCCCTTCTTAGAATTCCCTTGACATCACTATGATTCATCATATGAAGACAGATCTCCAATTTTCCATCACTAAGTTACATGAACTGACAGCTAAGGAAGTAGTTAGTGTCCAAACTAAAATATGAGATAATTGTTCTCTCTTCAAAAATAAAATGCAAAGGATGTTAAACTAGAAAGGACAACTCCCCCCCAAGAAAAGCTTCTTAAGAACAAATAATGTTTGATAGTAAAATAAGGGTGCCAATATTGTATGTTTTGGAATCATGTGGTTTCCAAATTGTATAAGCCCATCAATGGGCACTCTCAAGGATACAACACATGCAGCTGTTAAAGTTAAAAAATAACATCTCATGAAAGTCAGGGGTCATTAGATTGAAATATTTAGCAATTGCCAAAACGTCCTCAAGCACCTCAAAAGGGTCTTTCCTGCTAATCATCAGATGTCTAGGGCAAAGAGGTTAGGAGCAGGGAAGGGAGTTGGTCTATTTTTGGCAAGGATTAGGCCTTATGAGTCATGAAGTGGAAGATTAGACAGCATGGGGCTAGACTTGAAATTAAGAAGGCCTGGGTTTGAATCCCATCATAAAAATTTACTGGAAGTGTGACCCTGAGCAAATGACTTAATCTGACTTGACTTCTACTTCCTCTTCTGGAAAACAAAGGACTTAGACTCATTGACTTGATAGTTCTTTCCCAGTTCTAAATCCATGATCCTTTCTTCCTGAATCCTGCCTTTATTGTAGATAATTTCCACTCCTCAATCTCTATCTCTTTTTTTTTCCATTTTGGAGGAAATCAGGGTTAAATGACTTGCCTAGAGTCACACAGCTAACTCAAGTCCTCCTGACTCCTGGGCCAATTCTCACTGTCCCCACCTAGCAACCCCCTCAATTTCTTATTTTTAAAAATTCACATGATCTACATATCATTTTAATAGAAAATACCTAACTGGAGATGATTCATAGAACAAGGGTACAGAGATATCTAATTTTAACATAAAATCTCCCCTGGTGTTCAGGATAGCATCTTCTGATCCTATACTAGGTGCTTAATAAATATTGTTGAACTGAAGGATGGAGCTACATAACTGGCAAACTGATCCCACTGGACTAAAAGGAGTCACCAGTAGCCTGACAAGTCAGTGGGAAGAACTATTCTTAGCACTACAGATGTGATTGTGAATAAATGAAAAATGAATAATATACCTATGCTATGTAATGTATTTTATTTTTATTTTTCTCCCATCTTTCCTCCTTTTCTTATTCCCTCCTCTCCTTCCTTCTTTCCTTCCTTTTGCTTCTTTCCTTCTTCCTCTCCTCTCCTCTCCTCTCCTCTCCTCTCCTCTCCTCTCCTCTCCTCTCCTCTCCTCTCTCTCTCCCACAACAAGGCAAATGGGTGAAATAACAATGACACTAACAATGTATTAAGCCCCCTAGAAGAACTGAGTTTAAATCTTGCCTCTTGCACTTAATAGCTGAGGGACCCTGGATAGACCCTTAACTTCTCTTGACCTGAGGTGAAATCCCAAGATGATATCTCTGGAATCATCTCTAGAGTCCTAAAATGACACAATCTTCATAATATCTGTGCCATCCAACAAGATCTACCACTGAATCCAAAGGATTTATTCATTCACTGCATTCCTTTTTGTAATCATCTGCTTTTTTTTAGGCTATGATTACCTAATAACTCTGTTATTCCTGCCCATGTGGAGAAAAGACCATTTTGAATTTCCACCTAAACCTGACTTTCTTTTGTTAAAGAAAACCAGCTACTTAGAAAGGCAGAATGCATCATTTATGTCTCCTTAGAATATCCTCTTTTATAGAATCACAAGGAACAGAACCAGATGATTCAATTATCTAGTCTGCCTTGCCTGATAAATAGAGATAGCTTATGTGTGGATTGAGTTTTCCTGGAATAGAAACTTCTTATCCAAAATTCTATATTCTGTTTTACTGAGAGATAGGTTAATGATTTATTATAGGATCATAGTTTTAGCATCCCAGAGGATTTTAGAGGTCATTAACCCCAACCTCCCCATTTCTTTTTCATTGTACTTTATTTTATGAAAGTTTTTCATAAAGTTATCCATAATGCATGTAACATATTTTTAAGTTACATAATTTCCTTCTATCCTTCCTTCTCACCTCCTTCCCTTTAGCAGTGAACATTCAGGTGAATATTATATGTACTCATTTGTGTTTAACATGTTTACAGATGAGTCATTTTTGGTATGAGAATTTAAGACTGAAGAAAAGGAAATAAACCATGAGATACGAAAGAAATACATAAAAAAATTTTAAAAGTTAATATAGTATTCATTGCTTTTGTAGGGTTTTTTTTGGGGGGGGGGTTATTTTGTTTTGTTTTTCTTCCTAGGGATGGGAATAGCTTTGTCTACAATCAGTCCACTAGGATTGTTCTAGACCTCTGAATCACTTAAGTTGCATCTATCAAGGTTTATCAACTCACAATGTTGTTGTTAATGTTCTCTTAGTTCTGCTCCCTTTACTTGGCATCAGTTCCTGTAATTCATTCTATGCTTCTCTGGCTTTATCAAACAGTAGATTGCTGTAGTCATTTACTGCAGTTTCTTTTGAATCTATCCTAATCCATTGATCCATTACTCTATTTCTGAACGACTAGGCAATTTTGATGACTGTCACTTTATAGCACAATTTTAGATCTTGTAGAACTAGGTCACCTTCCTTTACATTTTTTATCAGTTCCCTTGATAGTCTTGACCTTTTGTTACTATTTTTTTTTGTTAGTTTGATTGGTATGACACTGTTTAAACAATTTAATTTGAGTAGAATTGCCATTTTTATTATATGAGCTCAACCTAACCATGAGCAATTGACATTTTCCCAATTGTTTAGATCTGACTTTGTGTGAGAAGTACTTTGTAATTGTGTTCATACAGTTTCTGGGTTTGTCTTGGGAGGTCGATTCCCATATATTTAATGCTGTCTACTTTGAATGGAATTTCTCTTTCTAACACTCACTATTTTTCTTTGTTGTTCATATAAGAAATGCTTAGGATTTATGTGGGTTTATTTTATATACTGTTACTTTGGTGAATTTCCAAATAGTTTTAAAAATTATTCTCTTAGGTTCTCTAAGTATATCATCTGCAAAGAGTCAAAGTTTTGCTTCTTCATTGCCAATTTTGGTTCTTTCAATTTCTTTTTCTTCTCTTATTGCTAAAGCTAATTTTCTAATACTATGTTGAATAGTAATGGTGATAATGGGTATCCTTAAGACACCCCTTATCTTATTGTAAATGCTCCTAATTTATCCCCATTACATATAATATTTGTGGATGGTTTAGATAATATTGCTCATTATTTTAAGGAAAACTCCATTTATTCCTATACTTTCTAGTGTATTTAATAGGAATGGATGTGTTTTAACCAAGACGTTTTCAGTATCTATTGAGATAGTCATATGATTTCTATTAGTTTTATTATTGATATGTTCAATTATGTTGAGTATTTTCCTAATGTTGAACCATCTCTGCCCACCTGGAATAAATTCTACCTGATCATGATATAATATCCTAGTAATAACTTGCTGTAATATCTTTGCTAAAATTTTATTTAAGATTTTTGCATCAATGTTCATTAGGGGGTTTGAGTTATTTTGAGTTATTTATTTGTCTGCTTTGGTTCTTCCTGGTTTAGGTATCAGCACCATACTGTTGTCATGAAAGGAATTTCGCAGAACTCCTTCCCCCCCTATTTTTGAAATTGTTTATGTAGAATAGGAATTAATTGTTCCTTAAATGTTGGGTAGAGGGGTGGCGTAGTGGCGTAGTGGATAAAGCACCAGCCTTGGAGTCAGGAGTACCTGGGTTCAAATCCAGTTTCAGACACTTAGTAATTGCCTAGCTGTGTGGCCTTGGGCAAGCCACTTAACCCCATTTGCCTTGCAAAAACCTAAAAAAAAATGTTGGGTAGAATTCACTTGTAAATCCTGGAGACTTTTCCTTAGGGAGCTTATTCATGCCAACCTCCCCATTTCACAGATAAGGAAACTGAGGCCAAAAGAGATTGAAGGGCTAGCCCAGGGTCACATTTAGCTGTTAAGTGTGAGGCAGAATTTGAACCCAGTTCTTCCTGTCAAATATTAAGTACTTAATAAATGTTTATTGTTATTAATGTTTATTGTTTATGAAAGGTTTTCAACATTCATCCTCAATGCATATGCATATTTTAAGTTACATAATTCAATATCCAAGATCCAAGATCTGTATTTTCTAGGTTATGCTATTCAGTTGCATTAAAAGCTTGCAATTGTTTATATTTAACTTGATGAAAGATTCACCTTAAACAGATTTATAGTAATTCCTATTGTCACTTGGAATGAATATCATAGACTTCAATAGGCTCACAAAGGATTTCCTGAAACTGATTTGAAGGTAAAATCATTGCTTACTCTGCAATTGTCTTCATCAATTGGTTACAGTACCTTCAGAGAGCAAATTACAGTGGTCTTAGTCAGAGACTCTCAGAAATGTAAGGGATTTCAGAGATCCTTGAGTCCAACTCCTTCTATTAGATTTGACCAAGAATTCCAGTTACAACTTTCTGGATGAGAAATTATCACCCTTCTGCTTGAAACCTTTCAGGATAATATGTTCCAAGGAAGGTAAGTCATCTTGGAACAATGGTAAAATGCTATGAATTAAGATTATAAGAACTAGAATTTATACAGTGATTTACAAATACTATCTCAACTATTTTAACATCTCAATAACTCTTCAAGGTGATGAGGAAAATATGGCTTAGAGAGATTAAGTGAGTGGCCAAGTATTACACAGCTAGTAAGTCTCTCAGGCAAGATTTGACTTCAAGTTTTCCTGATTCAGGGTCTAACACTCCATCCATTGTCTTGTCCAAAAATCTACTTCACCACAGATTTATCTCCATTGCCTCTAGCTCTGTGTTCTGAGGGCTATAAAGAGTGGAAGCAAAGATCAACTTTAATGCCTCTTCTTTTTTTTTTTAGGATTTTTTTTTTTGTTGTTGCAAGGCAGTGGGGTTAAGTGGCTTGCCCAAGGCCACACAGCTAGGTTACTATTAAGTGTCTGAGGCTGGATTTGAACTCAGGTACTCCTGACTCCAGGGCCAGTGCTTTATCCACTGTGCTACCTAGTCACCCCATAATGCCTCTTCTTAATGAACCAACCTTTCAAATCTTTAGTGATAACTTTGGCCTGTTGTCTCCTCTCTCCCTTCCCAAAGCCTTCTCTTCTACAAGCTAACCATCCCTGGTTCTTTCAACCATGCTGCAAAAAGTTTCTTACCACTCTGGTAAATCTCCTTAGGCACATTGCCATTTACCAATGTTTTTCCCAAAATGTAGCATCTTAGAAGTAGATACAGTACTCCAGATATAGTCTAACCAGGAAAGACTACCTTTATTCTTTCTAAGCCAGAAATATGCCATTTCTTTCCTTTTATTTTCTTCAAATAACACATTCTCCAAATGAAACTATCAGGGAAATTCAGTCTCTAATTTAAAAATAATGATGAATCCCCTATGATGAGACAGTAATCAGATTTCTTTAACCCCAAATGATCTCAATAAGTTAGAGTTTATTGGAAAATATATTGCTGCAGGCCCTTTGTCAAAAGCAATAAATCTCAGAGCATACATGAAAATTTGTAGTCCCAGTTATTGTAAAGGAACAGTAATGGTACCATGCCATCATAGACCATTGAGTAAGAAAGGACATAAAAAGAGAAAGTCAAATCACTCCATCTTTTTAGGCTTCAATTTCCTCACCTAAAGGTAGGGTTGGGTCATTTCAAAGGTCCCTTTCACTTTAAATTCTCTGATTTTATTATCCTTGAAGCCAATTTATTGTCTTTAAGCAGATTACGTATTAGTCCCACTATATAGGAAAAGATAATGAAAGCCAGAGAGGTGAAATCTTACGTCTCACTGCTGCTCAGAGGTAGAAATTAAATGAGATTTCGATTCTTCCTTTTATGACTTTTCTAAAAGATTGAATAATTTCCATGAATTATATGGAGATGCAGAGTTGGCTCATGGGTCAGTAATCTGACCACAGAGTCAGGAAGAGATAGAATATATGCCTGGCTACTGTTGTTTTTGTTGTTTGTCCTTTGTTCTTAGAGAAGACCATGACATCAGGGAGGGGAATCGGATTCGGGGGGTGCTGTGCTAAGTCATCAGATATGGACCAGAATAACTAGTAAGTGTCACAGGTCGGAGGTCAAAGTTGAGTTCTTGTCCTCCTAACTCCAGGGCTGGTGCTCTAGTTACACTACCTAACTATCATTATAAACCTGGCAAATAGATGCTGGCTGTTTGGATCTGAGTAACTCATGGTCCCCTTGGATTGGTGGAGGAAGTCCCTCAACAGAAGTGCCCTTCAGTGATGAAATCAAATCTTCAGTCAAAGGTGACACTTGGAAGGTGTGAACCCTTCATTCTACTCATGGGGAAACTGAGGCGCAGGTTTGTCCAAGATTATGCAGCCAGTTAGTCTATCATAGAATAGAGTGCAAGGTGGCAGCTAAGTGGCACAATGGATAGAACAGGGGCCCTGGAGTCAGGAACATAATCCTGACTTAATACTCACTTAGCTGTATGATGTTGGGCAAGTCACTTAACCCCATGGCCTTGCCAAATCAAAAAACAAAAACAAGGAACTAGAACTCACGTCTCTGAATTCCCAGAAACCAGACTTACGCCACTCATGCTATAAACAAGGTGGTAGAATATTTAGAGTACTATATTGGGAATAAGGAAGAACTATGTTCAGCCTTAAATATCTACTAGCTGTGTGACCCTGGATAAGTCACTAAAGTTCTGGTTTCTTCAATTGTAAAATGGGGCTAATAATAATATCTACCTTCGAAGGTTGTTGAGAGGGTTAAATGACATAATATTTAAGTATTTAGCACAATGCTACATAAATGTTAGATATTATTAATAATAACTAATAGTTAATTATATTAATAATAACAACTAATAATAGCATTTACTCCCCAAGGTTTGTGAAGATCAAATGAACTAATGCCTGTTAAGTGCTTAGTATAATGCTGGGAACATAATAGTATTTAATAAACACTTATTCCCTACCCTTCTCATATGATTATTTTCTTATTAATTTACTTCAAAACTTCCTTGCCCTCTACCCTTCATGGTTGAGAAGCTTTTGTTGCCTTGGAAATCATATTCAATCCTTGTTAAAAGACTTTTAGATATACCAGGACTCATCTTTCCCATTAAAAAAATTAAAACAAATGATGATTTAAAGTTTGCACAGCACTCTATATATGCTATTTCACTGAGTCTTATGACAGCCTTATGAGATAGAGACCAAATGATAGACAGTCTACATGTATCTAAAACAGGTTCTTCTTGAATCCAAGTTCAACATTCTGTCTATTGTCCTACATTACTTCTGTTCCATCACATTTCTTTAAAAAGAAGAAACTGTTTCTTCCCAGCAGCACTATTCCCACATATCTGTCTGAGAGTATTTTCATTATTGCTGTATGTGGGTGGCACTTGCTCCTGAAAGATTTCATTTATTTGTTTGGTACAAAAAAAATCAGAATTTTGGAGGCATTCTCACTGGACCTTCACAAACACACACACACACACACACACACACACACACACACACACACACACATACACACACACACACAAAACCACAGATGAATAGGACATTAAAATAGAGACCCTAGAGATCATTGAGTCCTACTCTTTCATTTTATGGGGAAACTTTAGGTCAACCAGTCTAATTAAAGACAGAACAGAAGCTAAAATTTATCCTGACACCTAAAATTTATCCTGAAACTTGTTCAACTTCTGAGTCTCTGTATCCTCTTTTACAAAGTTAGGGTAGCTAATATTTCCAGTACTCACATTACAGAGTATGAAGATCAGTCCAATCAGCTAATAAACCCGATGATACTAAGTATTTGAGTAATATATGTGTGTAATGGGGAAGGGGTTGACCCAATCCTTAGAGTATATGTTAAGATCTTTCCTTTGTGGTGAATTTTATAGATCATATTCAAATATTCCCTGCCTGATTCCAGTCCAATGTGGACCTTTAAAAAAAGCCTGTTTCTGACAATATTTGACAGGGATTAGTACTATATCATGACAAAAAGACTGATAACCTGTGACTGGTTCTGCCAATCTTGTCAGCAGATACTGAGTTTATATACAAAGTGGAGTTCTCACTATTTTTCCTGCCCTAGCTCCCATGCCAACCTCATGTGTCTATGAACACACGACAAGTGGCTATTTTATATTTATTCTGTTCTAATTTAAGCAAATTAATTTTTTGAGATGGAGATGTTCAAGCAACTTTATGACTTTGGGAGATCCATCAGAGGCCACATCAGTGACAGTCAGCAGTTAATGGCTGATGAGAGGAGTACCTGCAAATTGGTGTTAAAAATAATCCCTCCAAAATGGTGACAATTGTAAAAAGTATGACACTTCATATCATAAATCTCAAATAAGAACTCTAGAAAGAGGTCATCAAGGAATTAAACCTAAGGGGAAATACATCAGAAATGATAAAAAGGAAGAAAGAGCTCTATGGAGGGTAGGAATTGGTGGGGGTTTTTACCACATTTTCTCTACAGTATCCCATCAATTTTTTGTTTTAAGTTTGAACCCCCTCTCTCCAGTGTGCATCTGTTAGAAGCAGGCCTTGGACTCTCATTGATCGATTCCCCTAGTATAAATAAATGCAAGCCATTTTTATCACCACCAACACAGCTACTTTTATTAAAACCACAACCACCACCATGCACCATACTGCTCAAACCAGAAAGATTTTTAATTCTCATCCTGATGCTATACAAATTCCCAGGAATTCACAAAACATATTATTCCTTTATAGTTTTATGAGTTGCTTCATTTGAAAGAAGATGGTATAGAGGGGAGAGTAAATATATATCAGGTTAAAGGAAGCCTTTACTTCTTTCCACAGAAAATTCAGATAACACAAAAGATTCATCACATATAGTATAGTATTCTGTCCATTGATAAATATCTATGTTTATCTATATCTGTCTGTGTATGATTCATAACTTAGATGAAGAGCATAATTTTCCCTCTCTGTTGATTCCCACTTTCCACTAGGTCCCTAAAGTCCTTAAGATTCATTGTCACTCTATGATTTGGACAATCTTAGGAGGGGAAATGAACTTGAGGTTGCCAGTGGAGTAACACTTCAGTATTCTAGTATGTGTCATTTTCCATAGCGATGTATGCAAATTCATAGCTCTGGCTCATAGTCTGAGGCGCTTAGGGCTAATGCTCCATATTTTGTAGTGTCTTTTACACACACACACACACACACATTTAGGTCTCTGGTACTACTCTTAGCTTGTGTTGCCCCCCCAAAATAAAAAGAAATGTCCTTGGGGCTCCGTGGCAGGCAAGTCTCCAACTCCCAAATAACCATACCTTCCAAATAACTCACTTGAAGAGAAGAGCAAAATGTTCAGATCCCAGGCACCATATTTATATACTGCCAGATAGCAAGTAGCTTAAGAAGTTTCTTGTCTTTTGAGACAATTCTAGGTTCATGAATGTTAGGATCTAGAGTGACATTCAAGGCAGTCTTTTTTTTTTTTTTTTTTTAGTTTTTGCAAAGGCAAATGGGGTTAAGTGGCTTGCCCAAGGCCACACAGCTAGGTAATTATTAAGTGTCTGAGACCAGATCTGAACCCAGGTACTCCTGACTTCAGGGCCAGTGCTTTATCCACTGTGCCACCTAGCCACCCCAAGGCAGTCTCACAAAATCTTTGAAAGGGCATTTTTTTTCCTTATCAAGTCAATAGCAGTAAACACCAAAGTTCTTGACCAATTTTTCTTATTCTAGCTCTCCACTGCAGATTTGGAAATTTTGTTCTGACTACACAGAGAATTTAGAGCACTGATTTCATAGCAAAGAACACTCCTCAATGAATAATTCATGTCACCATTTCAGCCTACAGACATTCGATCATACAGGAGTCATAGGCCAGAAATTTTTAATAAGCTTCACACATTGTCACTTGTCAAACAAAAGCTGTAGATTCTCCCTTTACCCATTTCCTGGCATTTCTTCCAAAGGACAGAAGTCCCCAAGTCTCTGCTTTCTTTTGTTCTTTGGCTCATAATCTGAAAATTTCAAATGCCTCATGATGTAATAAAACTTTATTGTGGTTTGCCACTGAACTATATGTATGTATGCATGCATGTATGTATGTATGTATATATGCACATATATATATAATAAGAAACTTCTAATCCTATTTCTTTCTATTGAAGTTTTCTCTGATTATGAATCTCTCTCTCTCCCAAATTTATTCTACTCTAATGACTTGGAAATAAACAAAAGGAGAATGTACCACTCAGCTATTAAGTGAAATATATATATATATATATATATATATATATATATATATATATATATAGAGAGAGAGAGAGAGAGAGAGAGAGAGAGAGAGCATGTAAGTAATAGATAGTAGATAAATAGTTTCCTTTCTCTGAATCTCAGTTTACTCCTCTGTAAAATGAAAGGAAAAGGGAATAGTTGGGCTAGATAGTTTTTGAAGTCCCTTACAGCTTTAATATTCTATGAGTTTGAATCTATGAAATCTCCAAGTCCAAAGTCAGTGCCTTGGGCTGTAGATTCAATTCAAATCCTATGATCTTTATGCCTCCATGATAATGTCAACTTGGTCCTTTATAGAGGCAACAATACCTCTGGCTCATGGTTAAACTGATATTCAACTGTTGGCAAATAAGTTGAAATAAAAAAACATTGATTGCTATAACATCTCAACCACTTTGAGAGCTAGTCTTCGTTGGTATATAGTTAACAACATACTGGACTTATGCTTAGAACTCCATCATTATTGAATGATAATGTTTGTTCTTCATTTTCAAAGAAGATCACAATACCAGGGTGGTGATGCCATGACAAACACATGAATTAGATTTGCATGAAGGGGAGCTGTGCTAAGTCACATGCTCTTCTCCAGGTCAACAGAGTGACTGGAGATGGTCCTGGATGTGAGGCAATCAGGGTTAGGTGACTTGGCCAGATTCAAATGCCCATCCTCTTGACTCCAAGACCAGTGCTCTATCTGCTGTGTCACCTAGCTGAATTTATAACTGACTATTTACATTAAAATGCAGGAAGATAATATGTAAAAAAGGAGCTGAAAAGTAGAAATGGGCATGGAAAAGGAAATTCTCACTCAAGAGAGTGCAGCAGCCAACTCTGTATAAATGAGAGAAGCCTAGTCTGGATCCTTTTCCAAAGTGGAGGTTCTCAGAACTATGTTTAAGTGCATAAAATAAAATACATAGGATTGCAAAGAAAACCAATTCTTTCTAAATACTGTTATTAAAAATATTTTAAAAGCATGTTCATGATTCCTAAATTAATAATCCTGGACTAAAAGATCTGGTTCTCTTTAAGATCTGATATTCTGTGACTGTAACATGTATTGTTTTCAATATATCCATTAATTTATCAACAAAAGACAAGATAGAAAGGACAAGGAACAAGAAAGCCCAATCTAACTGTTACAGGGAAATACTATAATGATTTAGGAACATTAAACAATGATTAAATATTTAAATTTTGATCTTTTAAGGATAATTTCATAGATATGAGTGTTCATCTCTATCAAAACAAGCTAGGATTTTTTCCATACTTACTGAAAGGCTGCAACAGATCAGTAAATGATCTTCATGAGTTGCTATAGCCAAAAACAACACCCCATCTATATAGTGATATTTCTCTTCCCTAAACTGGATGGGTCTTGGGACTGCAAATGTATAGCATTTTGCAACCCTGAAGTCAGAAAACTCTCTTGTTAAATAAGTGCTATTTTTTTAGATAATCTTGAAGAAATAAAGTTACCTTTACACCATGAGGAAGTATTGGAGGAAGACTTTAGTGGAGGAAAAAATACAAGGAGAAGAAAAAAAGTCTTTCCTTTTTTTGGACTTAAAGTCCCTTCCCACGCCATTATCCTTCCTAAACCATCGTGAGTTTAGGATATACAATATCTTCAGTTAAATATGATTCTTTCTACTTAGAAAAGTTGGGTATTCACAAATTGGAACACGTTCCTCGAATAGGAGAAAGGGTTCAGAAAGACCTTATTCTTGAGAGCATGTACTAGAACCTTTAAATGGGATGTTTGAGTTAGTCAACATGAATTTATTAAGTACTGAGTATATGTTAAGTACCATGCTAAATACTAGAGATGAAAATAAAAGCAAAAATCAGTTCCAACATTCAAGGATCATAGATGAGAGAGAGAGAGAGAGAGAGAGAGAGAGAGAGAGAGAGGCAACATGTAAATAATTAGACCAGGAAATTACGTAGACCAATGGGAGGTGATCTGAGCAATTAGGGAACTGAGGAAAGCATCATGATGAATGTAGACTTTGAGCTGAAGATGAAAGAAACTCAGGGAAGCTAAGAAACTAAGGAAAGGGGGCAGGGCATAGCTAAGAGTGGTACTTTCTGAAGAATACTAAAAATGTAAGTGTACCTTGTTCTTAGAGTGCATGGAAGGAAGGAAGCATAAGAGTACTGGAAAGGTAGAAAGGTGGTAGGTTATAAAAAGTTCTACATGTTAAACAAAATATATTACCTTTCATCTTGAAGATATTAGGAAGGCACTGGAGTTCATTGATCATGGGCAGATTTTTGTTTTAGAAAAATCACTTTAGCAAATGAGTGGATGGTGGATTAGAACAGAGAGAGAGTTGAGGGGAACCAATCAGAGGATTTTTGCAACTAGTACAGGGGGAAGTAAAAAAGGATTTAAGCTAGGATTGTGGTTGTTTAAGTAAAGAAAGACAAAAGAGATATTGCCAAGGTAGAAAGAATGTTTGGCAATAGAATGGATGTGTGTATGGGGTGGAGGATAGGGAGATAAAGACAACATTGAAGTCTTAAGGTGTCCTTGAGAGTAATCAAGAAGTTCAGATGGGAGGTGAATTTGGGGAAAAATAATGAATTCTATTTTAAACATATTGAATTTGAGATTCCTATTTTAATTAACTTGAGATGTCCAAAAAACAAGTGGAATTATAGTTCAACAGATGATATTTGTCCTTCATTTTCAAAGATGACTATGATATCAGGGACCTGATATCATAACATGCATGTAAATTGGATTTGATTAAGAACAAGGATTGGATATATAGATCTAGAAATCAGAAGTAGACCTCTGGGAAGTGAAAAGAGAATAGGAGCCAGAACTGAGCTTTGGGAGATAGCTATGGCTAAGGGCATTACATGGATGAACACCCATACTGAGAATAAGTAGACAGACAAAAGAACAAAGAAAAAGAAGTGCCCTGAAAACGTTGGAAGCTGAGAGTATCCAAAAGAGAATCAAATGTAGCAGAAATGAGGGAAGTTATATTTACTAGGGCAATTAAGAGTTCATCATCAAGCAGTTTTAATGGAATGATGAGTTTGGAAGCCAAAGTACAGGGGTTTAGAAGAGGGAAAGAAGAGGAAATGGGGGCACCGAGTTTAGTCTTTTCTCAAGTAATTTAACAGAGAAGGGGAGGAGAGATATAAGACAACAGTTAACATCTTGATTAGCTTAGAGAGACCAAGAATTGAAGGAGAGAACAGAGAACAGAAGAAATGTAGAGCTTCAGGCTAGCCTTGGAATCTACTGGGAAGAAGAATCTCATATTCCATCTCTCTTAGAAGAGAGAACAGTTTGTTTGGATGGGATTTTGGATACACACACATACACACAGGCACACACTCACACACACAAAAAGATTGAAATAGACCTATGGAACTTTGGCTCAATATATTCTGAAATCAAGAATCTGGATAATTAACAACCTTCTACTTCACTTTGCCTAAGTACACATAGTCCTAGAATTTGGGCTAGACAGAGGTGAAATCCTTGCTTAAAGAAGAGAGCCTGACTAGATAACAAAGAAAACAGCTACATCCCTTCAGGATGGAATCATGAATCCTGAAAAATCTTCAGGTTGATAAAGGGAGGCTGCTTTGCTTTATATATTTTAAAAAGAAGTTTACAGACCTTTTCCTAAGACCCTGCTGCATAAATGTTGGTCTCTATTAAATGTCTTTATGTCAGTGACCCAAGTCAAACTCCAGGTAAATTTTGCCAGTTTGCTTTCTAGGCAAAAATTCCAACTTTGATAGGCTAAGCAATAGGAAATATCCCTGACAAAGCAGGATTCTTAGTTGATTGTCTTATCCTACCTGCTGTTGTCTGTGTGACTTTGTCCAAGTCTCTTCACTCTGTCAACCTTAATTTCCTCAATTACATATGTCTAAGGACCCTTATAGTTCTAAATTTTATGTTTCGAAGATTACCATAACAAAGCCCAGGGAGACATATATATGGGACAGCAGGAGATTCTACTGACTTGTTGATGGATTGATTTTTTCCATATAGCCCCATTCTCTTTCTTCATTGTGCAACAAGAGGAATCAATACAATGCATCATGCCTCCTCCCCTCTCAGAAAAAGAAATCAACTCTATTGCAAAGGCTATGAAGAAGCTCTAAAATGTTTCTTTTTCATATCTCTGATGTTTACTGCCAATGTGGCTGTGGGCTAGTCATTTTTCTGCTTTAAATTTACACTTTAATTTCATTATGTTTGTAGTAATAATCTCTAAAAGTATTCAGGGTCATAGGATCATATTTAGAACCAAAGGAAGGAATGTAGGCAATGATCTTGGGAAAGGAATTGATCCATTAGGAAGCTAAGGGGAAGGAAATGACACTAGGACTGAACTCTGGTAGTAATGATCTAGGAAGTCTAGAATTATTGCCAGAGAACTATTTTCCCAAATTTCTAAGAGAAGGTCCCACCTTCTATTATCTTCCTGTGCTCCACTATATCTATTCCTCTCTATTCCATCAAGGGGGCAGCTAGATGACACAATGGATAGAGCTCTGAGTCTGGATCATGAAGTTCAAATCCTACTTTAGATAGTGATTTATAATCCCTGAGCAAGTCAATTAACTTATTTGCTTCAATTTCCTCTACTTTAAAATGGGGAATGAATATATCACCAACTTCCTAGGGTTGTTGATAATATTTATTTTGTACTTGGCCCATAATAAAATGTGGTGTTTGCTTACTTTCTTCATTTTCCCCTCAGGCTATGAATGGGGAGGGCTGGGAGCTTGATTGAATAAAAAAATCATTTATTAAGTGATTATGATGACAGTATTAAGTACTATGATAGAAATATAAGCAAAACAATCCCTTCCCCCCTCAAGAAAATTTCATTTTAATAGGTAAAAAACCCAATATTATGCAGGATAGGTAGAGTCTGAAAAAGATAAGGAAGAAGGATGGAGAGGATATGGGCGGAAGAAAGTCTAACTTGGAGGTGTTTGAAAAGTAGCTTGACAGGCCTGGGACTAGGGAAGAAAAGGCAAAAGTTCATCAATCAAGGTGCCAGCAATGGGAGTCTAAGGTCTAATTAGGCAGGTAGGAGACTTGTACAGAAGACATGGCTCTAGCAGCCTTCCTTCTTTGTCTCTTTATCTCTTTAGAAAGAAGTGAGGTATGCAAAGAGTTAAGACAGAGAAACAACCAAGGCAAAGAAGGACTCAGAAAAGATCTGGCTGCCAGACAAGATTAGAAAGGATATCCAAATTTCTTGGGAGTTACTGTGATGATTGTCTGGGACCTCCATGACTTTTACCCATTATCCTTTTCTCCCTTATGGATCTCCATTCTTGGCACTATTTATCACCTCTTATCAGAGAACCAAAATTCACCCACTACCAGGATCCCCCTACAATCATGCCCTCCTCATCCTGATTATCCCGCAAGGTTTACTATTTATCTCTTATTAACAGCTTGAAATTTCACTAATACTTTGGGGATACGCTGTAAAGAGTGGGACAATGATAACGTAGCATTCCCCTGTGTCTCTAAGACTAATTCTAACATACCTTGTTACTTTTCCAGGTTCAATCACATGTGACATGTTACCTAAGCCCTGATCTAGCATGTTCTTATCACCAGACCATACATAAGATAAATAAATTCAATAGAAAAGGAATTTAATTAAGACTGTGAAACAAAAAAAAATATATAAAACAAAAACATAGAAAGAAAATAAAGGAACAAAAGTATTCTTGACATCTGTATACAAATAGATACTAATCTCATACATTTCCCCATAAGGGAAATGGAATAATATCTTCCTGATGAAAATGTGACAAGGTGGTGAAGGTATTCCCTGGGTTTGGAGCAGTGAGACTGATGAAACTGGCACTAGGCCCCTGTCTGATATCAATGTTCTCTCATCTCTCTGATAAACAGGTGCCTTTTAGAAGGACAGGTTGAAGCATGCTAAAGATCTCAACTTAGTTGTAAGTTAGTTAGACCTCTCTCTGAATTCCTATGCAGTATTCCTTTCCATTGGCATCTCTAGTTTCCCAGGGTCTATCAGAACACAAAGTCCTTGTCTTCCACACTTTCCTGTCTGTAGGGCTTTGCCTCCCATTTGCACAACTGGCTGCTTGTCATGAATATTAAGAGTGTTCTCAGGTGTTTTCCTACCAATTTCATCAATCTTCATGTAGGTTTTTGCAAGGCAAATGGGGTTAAGTGGCTTGCCCAAGGCCACACAGCTAGGTACAAAAAGGCATATAGCTTTCTCATAAACATAACTTAGAGAATTCCTTCCAATGAGTTATGACCTCTCTATTCTGAACATGAAAAGAAAGAACATTATCCTCCAGACTCTTTTCCTTGATCATAATTTCAACACTTGAGTTGAAATGAACATTATATCAGATGATGTGAGGCCAAGTAGAATGTAGCATCAGATGGGAAATCTGGTGTTGGTGTGGGAGAATGCTCTTCATTAAAGGGCATCGTGAATCAGTCTAATATTGTTATTGCAAATACTTGAAGGGAGGAATTGTAGAATAGAATTTAGGGAAGAACTGGCAGGTCAGTTTGTCTGAAACTCAGAGTGCATGGAAGGGTATAATATCACATTAATCTTTAGCATTTGGTTAAAGCTGGTTTGACAGATAATTTGAGCCTCTGCAAACTTTGAGTGGAGGGGTGAGAGGTGACATGGTCAGACTGATATCCTGAGAGGCTAAATTTAGCAACTGAAGAGGATGTACTGAAGGAGGAAGCTCTTGGAATCAGGGAGAACACTTAAAATTCAGAACAATGGTCTATTGGTCCAAAAAATTAGGAAGGCCTGAATGATGAGGGTGAGTGTGAGTGAAAAAAAGGGAATGGACTCAAGAGATATTATGTACCTCTTCCCTTTTCCTTCTTTTCCTTTTCTTCTATAAATAATAGTGCATAGAGCAGTTCACATTCCTTTGTCAAGCATTCAAGACTCTTTGCAACATGTGCCTTCCTATCTTTTTAATACTAAATCTGTTATAACACTTAGCAGAGTGTTCTGAAAACACAGGGGGTATTTAATAAATGTCCAATGAGTGATTGGTGAGGTTTTTCTGTTATAGAGTTTGAGAATAAAAATCAGGAGTTTATCTTTTTCTTGACTAACATAGTTTTAACTTTTCCTAGTGTAAAGCTTTCAATTCAATTTTACGATGTAAGAAATTGCTTGACCCAATTATCAGGTTCTATTTGTTATTCATGGTGTCTGATAAAGGGTGGAAGATCTCCAACGAGTTGTTAAAATGGCTTTGAAACTACTTTCAGACTTTCATTGGCAAGGCCAAGCTGATAGAGTAAAAGCTGTAATTTTTCAGCTATCATCTATACCTTTTAGAAAAATTGATAGAAGCAAATAATAATGCTTATACAGCCATAAGCCTTTCCCATTGACACATCTATAGAGTAGATGGCCATTGGTGTAAGATGAAATATTGGCTATATCAGTCTCCTATATGGCTACCATAGTTAGAACCTTTGGTTATAGAAAAAGAGAAGGGCTCTTAAGTGCTCTTTGGATAGGAATGCCAAAAATCATCAGGCTAGGCCTGCCAAGCTGCCAGCTAGACATATTCTTTTTTTTTTTCTTTTTGCATGCATCATTCTTTCCTTTACCTTCCCAATTCTTATTTTCCATTTTCTTCTCTATCTTTCCCTATTTCCTACCATGGAATTAGCATGTTATGGTGGCTAGAACTCTATACTTGAATTCAGTTCGGGTTCAAATTCAGTCACTCCTAAGATCAATAATACAGATATTATTTCCATTTTGCCAATGAGAAAAGTGAATATCAGAGAGATTTTTAAACCTCCCTCCCTTAATCTTTCTGATATTCACTTTTCTCATCAGTAAAATGGGAACCACAGTATCAGTAGTGACAGGATTATAGAGGGGTTATAGAGACAGATTCAGTGTCAGGGAGATGTGGGGTCAAATCCTGCTCTGATATGCATTGGCTATATGACCCTAATCAATTCACTGAACCTTTCCGTGCTTCGGGCAAATCTCTCAGAGAATAAATTATAGATAAAGCAAGTGCCAGTCTGCATTAATAGGAATTTTCTTATTGAAAATTTCCTATAAAACGATGAAACTATAGGAACAGCCTCCCAAAACAAAAACTTACGTTCAAGGGCTGTTTTGATATTCAAATAAGGAAATATATTTGACTGCTTGACAAGCCTTAAAGCAACATAATAACATCCATTATTATAATATTTCTGCCTCTTGCCCATTTCTGAGACCTGCTCAGTTCAAATTTGACTTATTAAAAAAAAAAGACTGGGGTGACTAGGTGGTGCAGTAGATAGAGCATCCACCCTGGAGTCAGGAGGACCTGGTACAAATCCGGCCTCAGGCACTTAATAATTACCCAGCTTGTGTGGCCTTGGGCGAGCCACTTTACCCCATTTGCCTTGTAAAAACCTGGAAAAAAAAAGACTCCCAAAGCTTACTATTACTTACCTACTCAAAGTCTTCATTAAATGAAAGGCCTTGAAAATCCTCTCTTCTGCTTCCAAAACCTAAAATTCTTTATTTACAACATTTTTTTAAAGAATCAGGGGAAGTTTATTAGATTGTTTTTAGGGTTCCCTCAGTGGGAAAAATGAACAAAACAGTTCCTTTACTGATATGTGATAGATGTGTAAAACTAATTGAGTCCCCCCCCCCAATGTTCCTTATCTAAAGCTGAGGGCAAATTTTAAAATTAGGATATAAAAAATAAAAAATATATGATCTGATTTCATATATGAAATGCCAGGTTCTTATTTTTCCCAATGCATAGACCTCTCCAAAGCTGTCCTTTACTATAAATTACTGGAACCACAGATATTTCTATATGCTACAAATAAGTACAAATTACATTAAAATTGTGTAAAAATAGTATCCATGCACAGTCATCTTTTTAGAGATTTCTTGATCAGGGAGGGGTATTGAGTAGGGAGGGTATACTTGCTATTTTGACCTGGATTTCTTTCAGAATAATCTCGGTGTTGGCAAAGACCTACATCAAAATAATCCCCTCCATATGGACAGAGCTGATCCTAGAGGTAGACAAGATAGACAGACAGTTAAGGTGTAAAACATAGCAGAGTAAAACAAGGAGGCCTTCCTAATATGACAACATTTTTCAGGACCAGAAAAGTCAACTTTCTGTTAGCTGTTGGCATTTGTTTTGTAGTTATGCCTATAAATAGTGAGTTAGCAAGCATTTATTGCACATTTATGAGTGTCAAATATTAGGTATCCAAGAAAAAAAGGCAGAATATGTTTTCTGTCTTGAGGGAACTTCACATTTTAATGGGGAGATCACATGGAAATACTTTCATTCATACAAAATGTTGTGTTGTAGATAGAAGGTATCTTAGAGGGGAGATACTGGTTAAGGTACAGGTAGGGACTTCTCTCAGCAAGTGAGATTGAGCTGTGTCTTGGAGGAAGCCAGGGAAGCTAGAAGGTGGACATAGGAAGGAGACCATTCTGGGTAAAGAAGATAAAGGCATCGAAATAGAAAGTGTTTGAATGTTATGGAGGAGGAAGAGCAAGTGAGTCTAGTCTAGCTAGTTGTACACAATATGGAGAGAAGTGTAAGAAGACTGGATTACTCTTATGACCCCCATTTTAGAGATGAGGAAACTGAGACAAACCAAAATTAACTGATTTGCCTGAGATCACAAAGAGGGGGGATCACATGGAAATAACTTCATTTATACAAAATACATATAGTGTGTCTGGAAGGTATCAGAAGGGAAACACTGGGGAAAGTATGAGAAAGGAGTTCTCTACAGCAAGTTGGACTTGAGCTGTGTCTTGGAGGAAGTCTAGGAGGCAGACATAGGAAGGAGAGCATTGAGGGTAAGAAGTGCAAAAGCACAGAAATGTGAGGTGTCTGAGGTCAAATTTGAAGCAAGTCTTCTTTACCTTCAGTGCTCTTTACTTACCGGTGCTCTATTTAAAAAAAATAGCTTTCTTGTTTTAAACCTCCAAATTCTCTCTCTTCCTCCCTCCCTCCCTCCTTTCTTTCCTCTATGAGATAATAATCAATCTGATATAGGTTATACAAGTGAAACCATGTAAAATATTTTTGTATTAGTCATTTTGAAGAAGAAAACTTGAGTGACAGAATGATAAAGAGAGTGGAAAAGGAAAAGAAGGAAGGAAGGAAGGAAGGAAGGAAGGAAGGAAGGAAGGAAGGAAGGAAGGAAGGAAAGAAGGAAGGAAGGAAGGAAGGAAGGAAGGAAGGAAGGAAGGAAAGAGGGAAGGAAGGAAGGAAAGAGGGAAGGAAGGAAGGAAGGAAGGAAGGAAGGAAGGAAGGAAGGAAGGAAGGAAGGAAGGAAGGAAGGAAGGAAGGAAGGAAGGAATATAGTATGCTTCTGGTTACATTCAGGCTCCATCATTCTTTCTCTCAAAGTGAACAGCATTATTCATCATGTATCCTTAGGGATAGTCTTGGATTATTGTATTGCAGAGAGTAGGTAAATCATTTACAGTTTATCATCATAGAATATTGCTGTTAGTGTATACAGTATTTTCCTGGTTCTGATGATTTTACTTTGTATCAGCTCATCTAAGTCTTTCCAGGTTTTTCTGAACTCTTGTTGTTTGTCATTTTTTAAAACACAGCAACATATTATTGCCACAACCTGTTCGGTCATTCCCCATTTGATTGCCATCCCTTCCATTCCTCATTCTTAGTCACTACAAAAAGAGGTGCTAGAAATATTTTGGGGGGGATTTTGCAAGGCAATGGGGTTAAGTGACTTGTCCAAGGTTGCACAACTAGGTGACTGTTAAGTGTCTGAGGTAAGATTTAAACTCAGGTCCTCCTGACTCCAGGGCCATGATCTGTGCCACCTAGCTACCTGCTAGAAATATTTTTTTTTGTGCAAATAAGTCTTTTTCTCTTTCCTTTGATCTCTTTGGGATACTGAGTTATATTTCTGGTTCAAGAGGTATTCACGGGTTTATTACTTTTTTTAGTCCAGTATTCTATTTCTTGGGAAGCAATAGCAGAATATGGTTTCTGTCCTCAAGGAGTTTACTTTATAATAAGGAAGACAATATGTTTGTTGCTATGTACATAGAATATATATAATGTAGATAGCCTCAGTGGAATGGTAGGAGCAGTGAGGAGAATCACTAAAGAATTCTTGATGAAAATGATAGGATAGAAGTGATGAAAGAGAGTATTATAGGCATAGCGAATAATCTGAAAAGGGAAAGGTTGTTCAAGTCTTTTAAATACTAAGAAAGAGAATGCTACATTAGATCCTGGGAATAAGAAAAAGTCATCAGGATTTACCAGTAGGGAACAACATGGTCAGACCTATGCTTTAGGTAGTTGCTTCAGGCAACTGAGTGGAAAATGGATTGCAATGAAGAGAATTTGAGGTAAAAAAAAGTAGAAAGAAGATTATTGTGTGTTATTGTATAGTATGCATATTATTATGTATCTATATAAAGATATATATATATTGCATAAAATATATTCTATTATGCATTTTCATGTGTGAGCTACCTGGGGAAGCAGCATTTTGGATGGACAGAATGGGATATATACAAGAAATGTTGTGGCATGAATTAAAATGAAAACAAGGATGAATGACACTGAAGTTGCAAACCTAGATGCTTAGAAGTATTGTGGGGTCCAGAATAGTAATGGTAACATGAAATTTGGAAGAAGGAAGGGATTGGGTGTGTGGGTGGGGGAAAAAGATAATAAATTCTGTTTGAGATGACTATAAATTATAGCATTTGAGTTGTTCATTCCTGACCCAGGATTGGAGCTCAAGAGAAAGATGAGAATTGACTACAGATATTTTCAAATTTTTTAAATGATTAGATCAGTTTTTTTTTCTCTTTTTGTATTTATAAATACTCTTTGTTATATGAAATGACTTTCTGGGAGGGATAGGGAAAGTTATGCCAGGGGAAATTATGGTAATGTTTAAAAAAACAAGTCATCAATTAAAAATTATTTAAAACAACAACAATGAAAGAAAATTAGAGAATAGGAATAGCACTGTATGATTTTGTTGTTCCTCTGCATCTGTATTATCTAGGGCCCACAGATGTTGTTTCCTGGCTCAGGGTTACTTACCATTTTAAGTCATGAAATCATAGAATCTCAATGTTGGGAGAGACTTGAGAGACCATTTACTTTAATCTATACCAGAACCATTTATTCTTGCTTAAGCTGGGGAAGCTCCTACCTCCCAAGGCAACCTATTCTACAAGTTGGATGTCTCTGATTGCTAGGGATTTTTTTCTTAATAACAATAACCAGAAATTATGTAATTTTTTTCTCTTCTCTAGACAAATGATTTCATTGCTTTGGGTGCTCACACGTATGGCTTTTGACATAGAAAGACAAAAGTAAAAGTCTTTGCCCTCAGAGAGTTTACATTCACTACTCTACATTCTGAAGTCATAGATAGTTAACCATGGGCACAAAGGTAGAAATTTGCTTGCCCAGGTAATAAAGCTGGAAAGCAGTACTTAAACCCTTTTCTTGCTGCTGAGGCCAGTTTTATATCTACTTTACCAAACTGCCTTTCCTATAGTGCTTTAAGATGTGTTAAAATTCATAAAATATATTCACTTTTTTGAGCTTTAAAACAGATCTGTAAATTAAGTATTACAAATAATGTATATGTATAGATATATGTGTACACATACATACACACATATATGCATATGTATTTATATCTACCCTCCATCTATTTATGAAAATCATTGAGAGATTAAATGACTTGTCCCTGGTCATTCAATTTATACTTATCAAAGGTAAGATTTTTAAATAATAGCTTTTTAAGACTGCAAATCCAACCTTCACTCTGCTTCAATCCTGACTTTGTCTCTTTATAATCTCTACTTGTTGCACCTGGTTATGCTCTGTAGGGCTAAGCAGACCATATCTATTCCCTCTTCCATATGTCAGTCCTAGAAGACAGTTGAGTCTTTTTGTTGGCTAAATATCCCTAGTTCCTTAACTGACTCTTCTATAGCTTGGTTTCCATTCTTCACATTATCCTTATCTGAAATGATATATCAAAATAAGGCACTCATTTTGTTTGAGGCTTATTATGTCATATTTGTTCCTTCTAAAAGGGCTATATTGAAAACCTTTAAAAAATCCTGCATGGTCATGATACCACATTTGGCATTTGAGATGTCTCCTTGTTTTCTTACCCATGTTAATTATATAATTAGAAAGAAAAAAAGAAATAAATGGGATATAGTCTATATTCTTTCCAATGAAGAAGTTAAAGTAACAAAAAATGTATATACACAATGTAGTGAAAGCTAAGTTTTGAGTGCTCCCTATATATGTTACATGGAATTTGTTAAGATTAACATGCTAGTCCACAAATGGCAAAGAAGTAAAGAAAAAAAGAAAGTTACTTATCCATATGTTAAAGCATGTTGAGGTCCACTTTCTGCCATACTGAAAATTACTTTATTAGCTTCATGTAATTATTTAACATTCTTTCCTTCATTCAAATGGGAAAGAAGAATTATTCTTGCTTTGTGTGATAGGAGGTCATTTGAATTGAATTGATCTGAACTGAATTGAGTAGAATAAAAATATAGAAATATGACAATATACTTTATTGGCTAAAATAATCTTTAAATCAAGTTGGATGATAAGGTTGTCTTAGAAAAGAAGAACCTTTCTTGGGTCATCTTATTCTGGCATATAGCTCATTTAACACTGCTTCTTTTATATTCCATGAAAATGCATCCTTATAAATAAAGGACCCTAAATCTGAAATATTATGATATCACAATTTCCTGAAGATCCAAGAATTAACATGAAAGTCAAATTCATTTTCAGATAAAGAACTTTATAAATATATGATGGAGAAATCATGACTAGATCGCTGTATTTCTGTAAAGGACTTGAGGGTTCTGGTTGATTAAAAGTTGTACATCAACACTGTCCTACAGAAAAAATTCACATATATGTGTGTGTGTGTGTGTGTGTGTGTGTGTGTACACACACACACATATATGTGAATGTAAAATTTTTTCTTTACATAAAGACTTGTTATGTATTGTTAAGAGTTTTGTGAAGATAATCATCTGTCAGATATCGGTTGGATAAGAAGGTTCATTTACCCAACAAATGATTCTGTGATCTGTGATCCTAATTGGTAAACTTATGACTTGGAAAGGATCAAGTACATTTATCTATATCTAGATCAATAGACAGATAAAGATGTATGTATATATATATATATATTTATAAACATAGATATAGCTATATGCACATATCTATATATATATTTGCTGATGGATATCACATATATATTATACATATATATGAACATAGATGCTAGATAAATAGGTAAATAGATTGATAGATAGACAGACAGACAGACAGAAGGATGGGCAGATGGATAAATGGATGATAGATAGATGGATAGATAGATAAATAGATACAGATAGATACATAGATAGATGCAACTGTAAAGGAGCTTAAAGAGTGATTTTTTTCTTCATTCAAGAAAAGTAGAGACCACTGGAGAAATAAAAATATAGATATAGTTTCTATATTTCAGTAGGCAAGTTTTTAAAAAGAAATTTGCATCAATATTTCACCTTTAAAATTCCATATTATACTCTAAAGTCATTTACATATGCTGTGATATGTCTTGTTTTTAAATCCTCTTTTCTCATTGTGTAATTTCAATGTCATTTTTTTTTAAAAAACTGGCTTTGATTAGCTGAGTTCCATATTGCATAAATTTGTTTGGCCTGAGCCTCAGAGGCATGGAGTTAACATATTCAAGACCATAGTAGAAGCCTGTAGCTCATTATCACAAATACTTCTGCACTCAGAAGTGACAGCCAGGTTCTTTTCAAAAAAATCTCATCTAGTAATGCTGGATTCTACTTATCCCCCCTGTGAGGTCATACAATGAGTCATTGATAGTAGAAGCAAGAAAATCTAGAACTTGGGTCTCCATCCCAAGTTCAACCTGGTTCCTCATTCGAGAAAGGGGCAGGAAGATTCATCATCCTTATGGAATATGCCCAGTAGAGAACCATCCAATGAGGGAACTGTAGGGATAGTTTAAGTGAATGAATGCTTGCTAGAAGTGTGAGAGTGATGCTTGGTTGGTAGGTGATCACATTTGCAGATTTAGGACCTGTAGAAAAAGCAAAACCACAAATTCAATCCATGAAAGCATCCAAACCCTAACATCTTGCTTCCATTTAATGTTTTCAAACAGACTCTGGGACCAGATTGCTGAAGAAAAGAGCTCTGCAGATCTGGATCTCATTTACTTTAGGAAAACAAGCTACAATACAGAAGAATGAAGAGTGAGGAATTGTGGCCCCTTTGAGTCTGGCATAGGGTCTTCTCAAGGACATCATTGATGAGGATACTCTCTTCAAAGATACAAATCACATACAGCTAGAAAGGCAATGGGATATTGCTAATATTCAAATAGGAAGATATGGGTTTAGATCCTGTTCTTAGATATTGACCCTAAGCAAATAATTTCAATTTACAGTGTCTCAGATTTTTTATCTGTAAAATGAAGAAGTTGGACTTAATGATTTCCAAGATCCTTTGGACTCTAGATCCATGAACCTACCACCTTTTCACATCTTCATAAATGTTTTCACCAGATATATTCCTAGAAAAAAATTATCACAATTGGTCAAACCCTCTGATGACCAACTCATCCCCACATAACTCCCTTGTCCATCAACAAACCCATACTGCCTTGAAGGAACTGTGAGAGACTATGGTCTATTGGCATAGGCATCAGGAACTCAGAATTACCTCCATTCTGGTAACATGAAGCACTAGAATATAATTTTGGAGGTAGAGGATCATTTTGGAGAAGGATCAAACCAAGTAACATTTGTAAGGAAAAAAGAAACCCTAACACTTTGAAGTCTCAGGTGAGACTGATGCAAAGAATAAAATTCATCATGTCATTGCCATAAAAGGTCAAATATCAAGAATGTGAAGAAAAGATGACTATGGCCTTGAACAATTTGCAAAGCAGTAGTATTCCAGGTGCAATTAGCTGGCACAGTGGATAGAGAGCCAGGCTTGGAATCAGGAAGAATCATCTTCATGAATTCAAATCTGATCTCAGACCTTATTAACTGTGTGACCCAGGGCAAGTCACTTAATCTCGTTTGTTCAGTTTTCTCATCTGAGAAATGAACTAGAGAATAAATGGCAAATCATTCTAGTATCTTTGCAAAGAAAACTTGAAATGGGGTCACAGAGTTGAACACTCTAACAGCAATAAGAATTCTAATGCATACTCCAATTGCTGATTAAATTTTTACTCCTGACTAGCCATCAACAATCCATGAACTTTGATGCACCTGATGATCAAGACCCTATCTTACTCTTCTTTGCAGCCATCGGCTCCTAGCAGAGTATCTCATAGTTGAAACTCCCCACTGTAATGTACTTAATAGTCATTCAGATTTTGCAAGAAGACCTCAAGTGAAGGAAAACCCATTACCTAGCTGCTCCATTGAACTGAGAGTCAAATGACCAAGAAACCACTGGGGCAATTGTTATTGTTCAGTTATGTCTGACTCTTTTGAGTGCCTTTGGGGTTCTCTTGGCAAAGATTCTGAAATGGTTAGCAATTTCCTTTTCCAGATCATTTTATAAATAAACTAAGGCAAACAGAGTAAAATGACTTACCCAGGGTCACACAACTAGTAAGTGTCTGAGGTCATAATTGAACCTAGGATCATGACTCCAAGTCTGTAACCACTGCACCATCTAATTCCTAAACAAATAGAAGAAACTGATTTAGGCTTGATAGAAGGAAAATTTGCCTCAGGAGACATGAGTTTCC
Source organism: Macrotis lagotis (assembly GCF_037893015.1). Lineage (NCBI taxonomy): Eukaryota > Metazoa > Chordata > Mammalia > Peramelemorphia > Peramelidae > Macrotis > Macrotis lagotis. The sequence continues at coordinate 72,262,380 of NC_133663.1, read as the reverse complement.
CTTCACCAAAGATCATCAGATAGGAGCTACAGATCCTGAATGTTCTACAAAGAACTATTATTCAAGTTGGACCAGATGCTCTTGTATTGGATGATTTTAGAAATTTCTAACATACTATTCTCATTTTACAGATGAGGTTTCATGAACTATATGAGTATGACTCTAATTCTGAGTAGATGAATCCTCAGGTCACTTCCATCTCTAAATTCTGAGATTCTCTGGTGCCCATTTTTTTGGTCAGCTCACCCCAAGATGACTTCTTCCAATAGAACTAGGAAACTGGACCTACGCTAGTTCAATAATGGCTCACATTAGTCACCTAATTATTTGTTAGGTAATCAAATACCATCAGTGACTGTCTTAGCCTGAGATTATGGCAAGAAGACTGTAAGAGTCTAATAAGCAATATGGGTTATATTTGAGAATTTTAGTATTTTCTGAGAATATTACTATTTAAAATTGAATGGAGCCCAATCTAACCAAAGCTCATTTTATAGGAGAAGACACTTTACAATCCTCCTATGATAATAATCATCATTCCATTTCTAGAGCTTTTCAGTACCTTCAGGAAATATTTCCTATTAATGGCAGGTAATTTAATCATTAGGTTGGACTGTGGAACAAAGGCTTTATCATTTTTCATGATGTTAACTCTAATAATAACTGAGATCTTTGAAGAATGTAAGAGACAATTTTAGTTTTTACATTGCCCTGTCTTGTTTTTAACAGAAATAGTTACTACTCTTGAGTTATACTAAGTTTCATAAAATAATAAAAGCATGCCAGACCTTTATACACATTGTACTTTATACTTTTTATATTTAGTAGCCAAGTTGTGCATTGGTTAGAGCTTTGACCTGAATTATTGGAGAATTTAATTATAGGCTCAAATACTTTCTAACTGTGGACAAGTCACTTAGCATTTTTTGACTTGGTTTCATCATCTATAAAATGGGGATAATAATACCCATCTCCCAGGATTGTGAGGATCATATGAAATAACTATTGTAAAGTGCTTAGCAGAGTATCTGGCCCATGGTATATACTTTATAAATGTTAGTGTTGTTGCTGCTGCTGCTACTGCTGCTGCTGAAGTTCAAATCATGCCAATGGAAATTGTAGAAGATAAAATAAATGACATGTCTTGGTGCTACTTGATGTAGCTTTGCTTAATACACACAATAAATTGCAAATTAAATTATACCCTCGATTAACCGGTCTCAGAGACATGCATGCAAAAGAAGAAAGCACTCAAGAAACTTTATGCATACTCTCACCTTTTTACACCACTAGGTAGGTATTCCAGAGTCCTCCAGAAAATATTCAATCAAGGCCTTCCTCATTCTTACTTAACTCCCAATCCCTTTCTCTGTCTCCCTATTCTATATGATGACTAGGTTTGAATTTGCTTTCAAAATATTTATGTGTCTTTTGTTATGTTCCAAAATATATTCCACATTTTGAAGGGGTCAGATATAGTTGATCTTAATAATGAAACTCCTGAGAAAAGGGAACATGGAAACTGGTTGGGTACAGCATGAAGGTTTGACCCGGGTTCAGTCTTGACTCAGTAATCTTATCATTGCTGCCAATTAAAAGAAGAGTCAGTTTCTGGGTTGTTTTTATGTTCCCAAGTTAAACATCTCCTCTGTTAGTTCATCACTTTACTCAAATATTTTGCCGGATGAGTTCTTCCTTCTCTGCCTAAGTTGCATCTAACTTAGGTCTACCCCACCCTGATGCCCAGGCCAAAAGTGATTCGATCAACAGTTCTGAAGCTTGAGCAACCCTCTTGCTAGAGTTATAGTTGTAGGCCAAGGTAATCTGCATCTGAGGATGAAAGAAGAGGAAAATGAATAGTAATGACAAGGAAAACAGCCAGAGACAGAGAGTTTTTACCAGTTTTTGTAGGAAATGATGCCTACTGCTCACCTAGGCATGACCTAAACCCTGCCAGCTTCACAGCTGATGATATAAAACATAGCTCAGAAAAGCCAAGACCCAGTCAATTATACTTTTAACAGAAAATGTATGGAAATCCTCTTGAGTGGTTTCTATGTTTGAGTGCCCAAATAGCAGGATGTTCCATTTTGCAATTTTGAAGAAGTGACCCATACAGTGCATTTAGTTCTCATCTGAGGAACTGAATGTACCACACCCAAACTAATAAGTCTGATGGCGAAATTCATGAGTAAAGGGCCCTTTTCTGATTTTGCCCCCACGCTCTAGGGAACTGATTCAAAAGTAGTGCTTCACTGTGGTCATTATTTGATCCAAATATTACCCCCAGTGGGAGTACCACCCTCTGGTTGGGTCTATGAGACATGGTCCAGGGAGTAATGACTAACACAAGGTCACCTAGGGTACTAGAGCCTTTAAACCCACCACTCCCAAAGCTGAGCTTCTGTGCTCACTGATGAACTATACTTTGTTTGAAAGAATAAAGCAACCAAAAGACTAATAATCCTATAATATCAACCCCTCCCTCTCCTCACTCATTCAATCTATTAGGGTGCTATTCAGAAAGCATTCATCTTGTTAAGAAGAACCATGTCTACTCACTCATCTTCTGATTTACCAGAATGGTAATCTGGGGATTTTGGTAGGTTGGTATTTGATCTTTTTTTTTTTGGATTTTTTATATTTTTTTGATATTTTGATATTTGATATTTTTCCTTACTTATTTAACACTTCAAACAGAATTCTTAAATCTAGTGTATAAAATAGGCATATATTTTTATTTAATGTAGATTCCAACCCCACCAATGCTAGATTCATAGGTTGCTATGGCAAAACAAACAAATCCAGGAATCATTAGTCACCTTCTGCCCTCCCCCATTGGCTTTTCTGAACTTTGTCCAGGTTTTTCCAGTTTTGTAGATTCTACCAGAACATGTTCTAAGTTGGAATTGAAAGCCTTTGAGAAATGAGGGCATCTCCATACTACAATGAGGCATTTAAGCAGGACCTTTGTGAAGGTTTAAATAAAATGGAATCTCTTTAAAAATAGTCATAATTACAGACAGAACTTTGGTTTGGTGTCAGCAGTATCAGAAGATTTAAGCAAAAACAGAAGACCACAAATCCACATTGCCCTAAGATTATGGTTAGGATGTCATATCAATAAATCGAACTTCATTAGACTTCTTCTAGAAAAATATCATTTGCACAGAAGTAACTTTGTAGTCTATCATTTTAGGTCTTATTATTCCTAAACTTTTGCCCAACAACATATTTTTAAACCAAAATATTATTTAAGCGTCTTCGAAGAGAAATCTAGCATCAGCTACATGTGTTCACTGTATATGAAGATTTAAAAAAAAAGAAGCTATATCAAGAAATGAATCTTTCTGTAGCCCAAATTTGTTTCTTGTACATTTTTGAAATTAACAGGAATTTGTATTTTGTCTACATTAATATCCTGTTACAATTCAGAAGACAGTTCTTTGAAGGCAGTGAAGGTTTTTTTATTCTCAGAATTTTGTAGAAAGGATCATAGAGGTTGCAGAGACCTCAGAAGCCATCCAGACTAATCCCATTTTTCGGATTAGGAAACTAACACATAGAGAGGTTAAATTTTCTTACCTAAGCTCACACAAATCATAAATGATAGGCAGAATTTGGATTAAAATTCAGATTCTTTGACTCCAAACCCACTATGCTCTTTCTAACATCACACTTTCTTCATAAATTTGGTGCTTAATGAATGTTCGTTGACTCAAAATGAATTTCCAAATGAAATTTATTTTTATTTCCATTTTATTTTTTCTCAGTTACATGTAAACTAAAATTTTCAGCATTCATTTTTTTAAAATTTTGAGTTTCAAGTCCTCTCCTCCTTCCTATGACCACTTGAAAAAAGCAAGCAATTTGATCTAGATCATACATTTCTATATTAGTCATGTTGCAAAACAAATTGCAAACAAAAAAACTAAAATTAATAAGAAAGTAAAAAAGTATGCTTCAGTCTTCATTCAGACTTCCATCAGTTCATTCTCTGGAGGTAGATAACTTCTTTTTTTTACCATAAATCTTTCAAAATTATCTCTAATCACTGTATTGCTGAAAATAGCTAAATCATTCACAATCAATCATCATTCCAAAATTGTTATTACTGTGTACAATATTCTCTTGGTTTTGTTCATTTTACTTTGCATCAGTTCAAGTAAGCTTTCCCAAGGTTTTTTCTAAAAGCATCCTACTAATCAAATAAGATAATAAAACCAATTTTCAGTTATCTGTAAAAAATGAAGAAAAGGGTAGCTTAAATGTGGGAAACTCTAAGATGCTGTCATCCTATTTTGTGTAATTTAAATAGTCTTCTTTACCCCCACTTTAGCTTGAACTGTTATCAAAAAGTAATGAGTAGTATCATATTTAATGACATACCAAAATATTCCTCCCCAATTGCTTAACATATTTTATTATGTCTAACTGGAGCACAAATAGAGTAGTGAGGTCTTATAGCCCAGGAGGATCTGGGTTCTAATGTAGTCTCTGACACTTATTCATTGGGTAAAGACAGTCAAATTACTTAGCCTTTACTATTCTAGACAATTCTTTAAGATTTTAAGTTTCAGAGAAAGTGCCAATTTACATTGATAGGAGGAAGTTTCTCATTTAAGTGTGCCCTGTTATCAGTGGGATCTAGTTCCCAATCCTATCTGTAATAACTCTACACATTTCTATTTTGGAAGTTAAATAAATGTCACAGAAAAAAAAAACATATATATATATATATATGGTAGTTCTAGTTCTTTAGGGAGTATACAATCTAACAATGGCAATTTGTATATTAAATATCAGCTAGGTAGACCACTGAGCCTAGAATCAGGAAGACTTAATTTAAATTCAACCTTAGTCTCTTTCTATCTAGGTTGGTCACTTAGTCTTTGTCTGCCTCGACATTCTGTACTATAAAATGAGAATAATAGCATCTACCTCACAGAGTTTGCTACTTTTCCAGGTTTAAAAATTACTTGTTATATAGTTCTGCCAAAAGGTTTCAAATACTCAGGCCTTTAAAGTAGATTAACAGTTTTTAACAAATGCTCAAGTTCTCTGGAAATCCATTGCATTTGGGTCCCACAATTCACTTTTATAACATAATAGTGACATTCACAATCCTGTGCCTTTTTTGTGGCTAAAACAAGAGGCAGTTAGAGTCCTAAAGTTATTCAAATTCCACCAAAGGCATCCTTGTATTTCCAAGAGGCTTTGCCAAACTGGGCTTTTAAAAGACCCTAGAAGTAAAGAATAACTGAGGCCAAGGAAGAATTGTGATGACCACAAAAGGACAAAGACTTTGGTTTGTCATCTGCAGAGTGAGCATGGCTAGAATTATGAGCTTGGGCAGCTCTCTCATGCCATTTCCATGCCTTGGCCTGCTAAGGTGCTGTTTTATGTCAGACAGCATGAGTCAACTCTCACAGGAGTCTGTTCTAATAGAAACCAGAGACTACTCTGGCCATCAGTCCTCACTGTTTCAGGTTCAAACTGGGAACCTAGCCAGACTGGAGGAGGGATGAGAGGGACAATGGACTCCTGCAAATGATATGATTGAGGACTGTCAACCACAGAAAAAGCTTACATCCAAACTGTAAAAGGATGCATATGTTTTGTTTTGTTTTGTTTCTGTTTTAAGACTCAAGCATAATAAAGGACCAGTAAGGGAGAATTAAAGAGAAAACAATGGCCTTTATATTCTTTAAAATGCTGTCTTTCTTAAGTGAGGTTTCCTACAAACCTGATGAAGCAGGGAGAGGGGGAAGGACTCAACTCCCATCTTACCAAATATATTATATTAAGCTTTTACCAGTTATAGATAATTTGTTCCAGTCTCCATGTCATCACACTAGTCCAGGACCTCAATATTACATGCCTGCATTGTTGGTGGCTTTGTAACTGGGCTTTGTCTTTTCTTGCTCTCCTCTCTTACACCCTGCTGCTGCCAGTTTAAACTTCCTAAAACACCAATCTCATAATGTCAAAACTTTACACAAAACTATTCTGTGAGTCTCACTGCCTACAGGATAAAATACTCAACCTGGATGAACTTTGGTGGCTAAGATAGAAAGCATACCGTATTTTTATGATTGTGCTTATACAAATTGTGCTTATACAAGAGACTGAGGCTTGGAAATTAAAGTCATAGAGAGTCAGTTAGTAAATATTTTAATACCTATTATGTTACTAGCTCTGTGTTTAGTGCTGATGATCTCAGAAAGAAATGGTGGGGGAGGGAGAATTCTTCTTTTCCACTGTGAGAGAAAATATGTAGACAACTATTTCCGAACCAACAAGATATATAAAAGAATAATCAACAGAGAGAAGGCATCAGCATAAAGGGAGATAAAGATTTCTTGTAGAAGATGGGACTGTAGCAGAGATGAAATAATTCAGAGAAGCCAGGAAGTAGAAATTAAAAAAGGAAGAGAATTGCTGGCATGGTGGAAAGTGAAATCAGGGGAGTGAATGTCTTTTCTCGGGAATAGAGAAGAAAACAGAGTCATAGGATCTCTTAGTATCTAGAGGGGTAGAAAGAAGGGGTAGGTAAAAGAAGGCAGACTATGGGAGACAGGTCATATGGGAAGCTTTGCCAAACAAAGGAGATTATATTTGATTCTGGAAGTGACACAAAACCACTAAAATATTTTGAATAATGTGGGAGAAAAGGACAGGTGACTTGGTCAGACTTGTATTTTAGGAAGATCCACTTGATAGATGGACTAGCATGAGGAACCCTGAGGCAGGATAACCAATCAGAAGAGTATTGTAAGGGGCAGCTAGGTGGTATAGTGGATAGAGCACTGGCCCTGGAGTCAGGTGGACCTGAGTTCAAATCCAACCTCAGACACTTAATAATTGCCTTACTGTGTGACCTTGGGCAAGTCACTTAACCCCATTGCCTTAAATAAATAAAATTAAAAACAAAACAGTATTGTAATGATCTAGTGTAAAGTGATAGGGTCTGCACCAGATGGTGGAAATGTCAGAAGAGAGAAGGTAGAATAATGGAAGCTAATTTCTAATTCAAGTAGAATCCTAAGGATTTGGCACAGCTTAGATGGGAGAAGGAATGGGGACATAGAACAAGGAGCTGAGGATTATACTTCAGTCAGGTGACTGGCAAGATGGTAGTTCCCTCAACAGTAAACAGGAAAACTAGGAAGAAGAGAAAGTTTAGAAGAAAAAGATAACGAGTTCAGGTTTGAACATGTTTAAAGTACCCATGGGGCATCTTGTTCCAAACATTAAATAGATAGTTGGAGATGTGAGAATGGAAATTAGATGAGAAGTTATGGGTGAGCAAGAAGATTGAGGTATCATCAAAATACAGAAAATTGAATGTATGGGAACATATTACCAAGCAAAATAGAGAAGAATCCAATGAGAAGAAAAGAGGACCCAGGACAACTACAAGAGGACCCTTATTAGTTAGTGAGTAAGACTAACCTGGTAGAAGATCCAGACACTTTGTTTCTCATGAACAACACTCTACCTCCTATTTCTATGCCTTTGTGTTGGCTGCCTCTCATTCCTAAAATTCATTTCCTTCTCACCTCTACCTCACAGAATCTCAAACTTCTGGAGATGGTTTAAATACTTCTTGTTCATTCATTATGTCAGAATTATTAAATCTTTCAAAGCTGTTGATTTTTACAATGTTTTCATATACATTGATATTTTATTAGAGGGGTATATATTATAAATTGTGTTTAATCTTGTCAATACTAAACAAAAGCTCTCCATAAGTGAAGAGTTATGAGTTACAATACAGAGAACATTTTGAGCTTTCAAGATACATAAAACCTGGTTAGCTAATTCGGTAGAGAGCACTTGAGTGTGTAGGATTCAAAAAAAAGTGAGTTTTTCCATTTTTGAATTTAGTCGAATGACATGCTAGAGAATCTCTTAAACCATGGCTGTTTTAGATCTGTTTTAGATTATACTTTCCTGATGTCCAATTTTGGCTGGGTCTCACAAATGAATTATTTCATCTCATCATATCAGCTACTCAGTTTCTCTCTACAAAGTAACTTTCTTGTATTTATGCTTTGAGAAGTTTTAAATGATCTTCATGGCATGGGATTGTTGAGTTCTAAATAACAAGCTCAGGGTTTCACTTCTATCCAAAACAGAAACCAAGTTTCTTGGAATAGGTCCCCATTCAAATTTAATTAGATCCTCAAATGGAAGTGACTATTCCAAAAAAAATTCAGAGCTCATCAGGTTTTTTTATATGATTACTTTTTCCTCCCTTGTCTTTATTCGAGTAAAAAGTACTTTTTAATTTCTTACTAAGATATCCAGTTAATTATTAAAAGAGCAAAGGATAATAAGACAGTGTGGTATGTCATTTAGGGAGTGAGAAAGTAAATCACAAAGACATGATTTTTTAATATTTTCTATTGCTATTTTGCCCTAAGAAACGTTCTTGCCCAGATTTTTAAAAGGCATCTATTCTGTTAACTCAACATGCCTCAGGTCACCATATCTAAAAACAATAGCTATTATTTTGGTGTTATAAATCATGTCAGAAATGTTTTCAATTCTAGCAAGTGAGCTGATGACACAAGTTTAATTGGGAGGAAGGAGAGGCACCTTGGGGTAACTCTATCTTCTGCCTTCACTGAGATAGTTAAAACCTTAGTGATAAAACTCTCACTACACTGCAGATTGGCAGGTCTTCAGTAATTTATATCATTAGTGTTGCCTGAGGCTCTGAAAGGTCTCATAACTTGACTAGCCCAGTGTATCAGAGAAGACCAGTCAACATCCTATTGAGTTCAAGCCTGCTTCTCCTACATTTAAGAAAGGCAAAAATAAAACTCTTTATGTCGAGTGTCATAGACTTAGAGCTTGAAGGGACCTTGGAGGATATCTAGTCCACTTCCCTCATTTTATAGATGAGATACTGAGATCTAAGGAATCTACTGTCTACCAAAGGTCACACAAGTAGTAAATGGGAGCCATTTGCACCATTGTCTTCTGACTCTAAAATCCAGTACTTTAAAAAAAAAATTACCCTGCTTATAAGAGTGACGGTCTATCAAATGGCCATGGCTTCAGGAGAATATTTCTAATCAATTCTATGCCTTGATTTGTCCCATGGAAGACATTGATATCTGGGAAACTGAAATAACTTTGACATGGAATCATCTTGGTCTGTGACCAAATTGCATTGTTCTTCCAAAAATAGTTGGAGAACTTTCTTTTTAAGAGAAATGTTTATCTCCTTAGTACTGAGGCCAAAAAAAGCATCGATTTGGATGGGATTAAGTCCTGTTACTAGCACAGAAAAGCCTCAGAGCCATTAACGACTTCATTTGGGTAAAATGAAAAGTTAAAAAAATGAGGAGTGAAAGAAGTAGACATTTGCACAACACTAAACTTGAGGGAAACACTTTTTGATTTGTGATATTGTAATTCTCTCAAGAGGGTTGTAACTTTAATTTTGAAAACTTGGAAACAATAATCAGGGCCATAGCTAGGATTTTTGAGCATTGGTATTAGGAGGACCTAAGTTCAGATCTTGCTTGTGATAAATTACTGACTGTACGATCCTGGGCAAATCACATACTTTCCTAATTTTCTCTCTAAGATTATAAAAATTGTAGGAAAGGAACTGAGGAAAGTTTCTTTTTTTTTTTTTAGGTTTTTGCAAGGAAAACGGGGTTAAGTGATTTGCCCAAGGCCACACAGCTAGGTAATGATTAAGTGTCTGAGACCGGATTTGAACCCAGGTACTCCTGTCCAGGGCCAGTGCTTTATCTATTATGCCATCTAGCCGCCCCCTGAGGAAAGTTTCTTACTAGAAACTAGAGTACCGTAGCAGGTTAATAGTTATTTTTGAGTAGTAGCAACGCCAACAATCTAGAGAAGTTAGTTGTATTAGAGTAGTAGGTCTAGAGGAAAAGGAGCAGCTAGATAATTTAGGGAATAGACCATTAGGTCTGCTGTCAGGAAGAGTTAAGTTCCAATATGGCCTCAGACATTCACTAACTATGTGAGTGAGCACGTCACTTAACCTTTTTGCCTTAATGGCAAACTACTTGAGTATTTTTGTCAAGAAAAACCCAAAGAAGGGTATGAACACAGAGTCAGACACAACTTAAAAAAAGAAAGGAGAAAAATTGAAAACAAAGGCTTTGGAAAGAGTCTGAATGTTTGAACTGCAATGAAGCCAGATCTCCAATATTGGGAAAATAGAGCCTTTCATCATTGGGAGCAATTTTGGAAATGAACTCTCAAGTGTCATGGGGTCATCTGGGATCGAGGTAGCGTAGTGGATAAAGCACTGGCCTTGGAGTCAGGAGTACCTGGGTTCAAATCCAGTCTCAGACACTTAATCATTACCTAGCTGTGTGGCCTTGGGCAAGCCACTTAACCCTACTGCCTTGCAAAAACCTAAAAAAAAAGGAATAAGAGCCAGATAGGTCCTTGTAGAAGACCCATCAGCATTTAAATGGTAGGGAGTGGACAAAAAAGAGAAAATTGTTGCCTTGAATGTATTGGATAAAAGAGAATCCCTAAGCTCTGAGAAGGCCATGAAGTTCCTTACTACTTTCAAGCAAGTCTATTCACATCTCTGGTTCTTAGCTTCTTCCTTACACCAGCACAGTGAACACAGAAGTTAAAAAGTCCTATTATGGTTCAGTCAGTCAACAAGCATTTCTTCAATGCTTACTATGTGCTAATTTGCTAAGCTCTGGATTCACAAAGAAAGATAAAAAATTGTGCCTAATTAACTATTAAAAATAAATACTGTGTGCATTTTGGGAAAAGTTAGGATGGGGGACGGTGTCATAGACCTCTCCTGGTTGGCTATAAGACATAATGATGATGATATTTGTCTTTGATTCTCAAAGAAGACCAAGACAATAGGGAGGTAATGTCATGACAAGCATATGAATTGTATTTGGGTGAGGGGGGCTGTGCTAGGTCACCAGCCTCACTTTCTCCTCTGGAGCCATCTAGGTCTGGACATGAACCAGGATAACTAGAGATGGCCCTGGATGAGAGGCAGTCAGGGCCACGCAGCTAGGAAGTATCAAATGTCTAGGGGTCACATAGCTACTAAGCATCAAATCTGAACCCAGGTCCTCCGGACTCCAGGGTTGGTGCTCTGTCCACTGTTCCACTTAACTGCCCAGGTGAAACCTTTTGTCAGAATAATGTTTTTAAATTCATAAAGTATTAAGAATCCTTGATACTTTCCAGGTCCAAATTCTATGATTTTATTAAGGGAAAACCACACCCATCCCAGGTCAATACAACTGAGATGTCCAGTGAACTACTCAGGCACGAGAGAAAAAGGATAGAAAAGTTTCTTTGAAGTTGACTTCTTGTCCTACAATTTAAGGGCTCCACTGCTTGATGAGGTTCAGAGTTGATGGCCAAATGGAATTTTACTAAGGTTCATGACTGACCTGGGACATTTCTCTCCAATATACTTCAATGAGTTGGTGGAGTTGATTGGTCTAAGCTAAATAATGCTAATAGCTACCAGAAAGGCAAATTCAGTGCTTGCTGAAGGAGAAACATTCCTTATTCATGTGGAAGAAAATGTCATTCATGAGTCAAAAAGATAGCAGAAGAAATTCCAGACCAGGTGTTTTTTATCTGGGGACTGTAAACAATAAACAGGCAGAGAGATAGATGATAGATAGATGAGCAGATAGATGGATAGATACATAGATAAATAGATAGATAGATGGTAGATAGATATCTGGGGATAAATAAATAATTTGAAAGAGATTGGTTTTCTTTATAAGCTTAGGTATTCTGTTTGCTTCATTTAAAATCTTTATTCAGATAGAGGACTTCTTTGTCTTTAGCCTATAGCACAAAAAAGGTTAAGAGCAAGGCCCAGTGAATGACAAAAAAAAAACTATCCTTATTCTTATGGTGATTCAAAGGAATAGGGTGCCTGCCTTATTTGTACACTATCTGAGAGTGTACATCTGTTTAGTGGGAGTTCCAAGGACCTTCCTCCTCCCCAAGAGATGTCAAGTCTTGGAGACAGATTAATAAAACATGTATGGTAGAGTAAACACTGAAACTCAAGAACGTTTTGCAGTGTACATTGTGGTTGGCAGGACTGTCCAAGATGAAAGCCCAGCCCTTAGCCGCTGACTCACACTCTGAATTCCATAGACTACATCCGTCTTGTATGACTTACTCATCACAGAGCCCTGCTCTGAATTCACTTATCAGAGTGAATTTGCCCCATTCCACCAGATCCTCTACATTAAGAAGAAAGGGTCCAGGGTAACCATGATGTCATGCTATTCTTTTATTTTTCCCCCTCTGCCCCCAACTCCCAATCCATCCCCATAGATATGGTTAACCATAACTCTACAGACATACCCAACATCCATCAGGCTAAAGCCTGCCCTCTGACTTTTTTTAGCCTTTCACTTAATTTGAAAAGAATTATAGTCATTTTTTTTTTCCTTCAGAGAAACTCTGATTGCCCTACTTTCTGAGAACCAAAAACCTTCTGGCAGGGCCTTGGGCTGATACAAAGACAAGCTGTTGAACTACATCCAATTTTGCGTGCCTGAGGCTTCTCTTGTAGAGAATTCTGGGAGTTCTATAAGAATCTGCTTTTCCTTGCAGTCTTCATGAAGTTTATTGTTTGTCCCATCCATGAGTGTTCTTTTCCCACTGCCACCCCCAAATTACCTATACACATCATCACTTAATGTACCAGAACTCAACCATTCCACTATCTCTACCTCAATGGAAACCAAGATCTTATCTTAGATCCCTGTTTCTAATGAATGGGTATTCTGCCCTACCTTGCCATGAACCAGGCCTCTGGGTCACTTCCTGAAGTCTTATGGCCATGTCTCTGAATGGGGATTATTTTTTTCTTTTCTTATCTCTTTTCCCTTCTTCCCAGAATTCCTTTACATGTTGTCTTTTTTTTTTTAGGTTTTTGCAGGGCAAATGGGGTTAAGTGGCTTGCCCAAGGCCACACAGCTAGGTAATTATTAAGTGTCTGATGCCGGATTTGAACTCAGGTACTCCTGACTCCAGGGCCTGTGTTCTATCCACTTCGCCACCTAGCTGCCCCCATGTTGTCTTAACTCATTAGAACATAAGTTTCTAGAGGGCTAGGACTGTTCTGTTTGCTTCTATTTGTGAACCTAGAGTTTAGAACTGTGCTTGTCACAGATTCAGTATTTAATAAATGTTCTAAAAATCAATCTCACCTCCACTTGTTAGAATACTTTAAATCTAAACTCAAGTCCATTTCATTTTCATGTGGCCTTTTCTGATCCCTTGCTTCCAGGTGCAAGTGCTTCACTCTCTCCCAAATTGCCAAGTATTCATATTGTATATAACTATAGAACATAGGCTTGTCTGGGAATGTTTGTCTAACACGGTAATGCCATTAGGAGCCTTTAGAGAATGTCTACCATGGAGGCCTTTGCCACCCTGCCCCCCACCCCACTACATGGCTGATGTCAACCTCTTTTGGTCGGCTGTCTTCATCTTCGGTCAGTCTTTTGATGCCACTTCTTTTTTTAATCCCACCTCTTTTTGACCATGCTTATGTGTTGCATCAAGACAGTGAAGATCCTAGTTCACCCACATTCATGAGAGCTCTGAACAGAACCAGTGAGAGGGCAAGGACTTCCTTTCCTGTTCTCTCCCTCTTTTGCCCCAACTGTGAGGCATGGGCTGGGGGAGAGAGATGAAGTGTTATTTCTGATCTAGGTTACTGGTCCTCTTCAGTCTAAGGTACAGAAGAGATCCTCATGCGACATGAGAATTTGAGTCATAAAGACCTTGGATGGTGGAATGATGCAGCCAAGCAGACCAGCAGGGGAACCCTAAAACCCTCAGAATATTTGGAACTCAAGTCCACAGTAGGTTGTGTACTTGGATCTGAGGCTGGACTCTGTAGGAACTCACCGAAACGATGACCCTTATTACTTTCCTCTACCTAGAGACAAGTGGTTCAAAGGGAGAAGGGAATTATGCTTCCCATAGTTTGTATATTTATGATTATGCTTTCTCAAGTGAATGTATCTGCTTACATTCTAATCTAACCATTAACATCAATACTCTGAGGAACAAGCATCTAGGGTGTGACCTTTCATACTTCAGTCCAGAGGAAATACTCACTGGTCAATCATTCCCTAGTTAGAGGCAAATTTGGTGGGATCACTAATACACTGGAACTGAGTTAATTTATGAATTCAGTCCTCCAGAGATTGGGATGATGTAGTGGAAAGTATGTCCCAAAGGTATTGAGAGAAATGCCTATATTTTTGTTCTGGCAATAGCTTTGAAGTATACATCTCTTTAGATTTTTTAAAACCTATACCAGTCAGAGGACCCCAGAAATAAGATGCATCAGATAGAGACCCCAAGTCCCTGGAACCTTAAGAAGACATGATGGGAGCAAGGGGAGAAAAAGAAAAAGAGGAAGAATGGGAAGGAAGAAGGAGAAAGAAGAGGAAGAAGGGGACAAAGAAAAAGTGGAAGGAGACAAGATGAAATACAGATAGAAAGAGAGGCAGAGAGAGAGAGAGAGAGAGAGAGAGACAAACAGTATATGTAATAAGTATTCTGTTTTCTTCATTTAAAAACTTTATTCAGATAAAGGATTTCATGAGCCTTTTCTTATTACAGATACATTCATGCTATTTTGCTTTTCCCTCTACCAATAGAATAAATTCCTTAAGGGAAGGAACTATTTTCTTTTTTGCTTTAGGACTGTATCAGTATTGCTTAGCATAGCAAATATTCTTTTCTTTGGGTTTTATTAATATTTTTATGTTCTGACTATAGAATTAATGTTATAATTTAAGAGGTACTTTGCACATTTTAAGGCCTATATTGCAGAAAACATAGAGGGATGTAAATATTCATTCTCTATGAGGGGCTATTAACCTAGGGTCCACGAAACCAATTTTTAAAAAATCTGATAACTGCATGTCCTTTGTAATCCCATGAATTATATTTTATCCATTATTAATAACATTATATTTATAACATATTTTTGTAATATTCAGAAAAGCGCTCTATAGGCTTCAACATATTCCCAGAGCGATCCATCACACAAAATTCAGAATGTCTATTTGCTATTCAGAACACTCTATAACCTTTCCTCCTCCAATCTGCTAAGTCTTCTTATACCTTACTCCCCAATGTGTACTCTTCCATCCAGTGGCACTAGCCTCTTTGGTATTCCATAGACAAGTCCATCCATCTTTTAGCTCCTAAGTATTTTCTCTGGCTGTTTCTCATGCCTAGAATATTCTCCTTTCTCATCTCTTCCTACCAGCTTCCCTGGCTTCTTTTAAGTTCTAACTAAAATCACATTGTCTATAGTAGGCAGGAGGAACCTTTTTTTCTGCCAAAAGTAATTTGAATATTTATAACATCATTCACAGGCTACATTTGGTCAAACGTTTAATTAATTCACCCTTAAAAAGTTTCCAAATTTATTGAATTTTGAGTCCCCCTTCTGCAGCTGCTTATCAATGCTAGAACAAAATAGCCAGAGAGGTTTCCCATCCTTAATCTACAGGAAACCTTCCCCAATCCCTCTAAATTCAGAGTATTATTTCCTACTTATTTTATATATAGCTTGGTGATTATATATAATATATATATAATATATATATATATATGAGAGAGAGAGAGAGAGAGAGAGAGAGAGAGAGAGAGAGAGAGAGCTAGATGGTGCAGTGGATAGAACATCAGTTGTTCTGGAGTCAGGAGGAGGACCTGAGTTCAAATTGAGACTCAGACACTTAACATTAGCAGTGTGACCTTGGATAAGTCACTTAACCCTGAATGCCCCACATCCAGGGCCATCTCCAGTCTTCCTGATCCATATCTGGTCACTGTATTCAGATGGTTCAGGAGGAGAAAATGAGGTTGGTGACTTAGCACAGCTCATTGTATATGTTTGTATATATTTATTTGCTTGATGTTTCTTCTATTAGATTGTAAGCTCCTTGAGGACAGGGACTATCTAAGACCTTTTTGAAACCCCATTGCCTAACTTCTTATCTTTGTATTGACTGACTGACTCACCTGCCCTACATTCTTCCAACAATAAGGAACATACTGCATACTCGAATTCACAATGCATCACATAGCACACACAACTGACATTTAATAAATGGTAGTTTCTTGAGTTGAATCAAACTGTCTTTGAAGGATGCACAGAAAGTTTCACACCAAAAAGAAATGAGTGGGGATTTAGGAACCTCAGTAACATATAATGGTGGCTGTTGACTTCTAACAGAAGAACTGATTCTTTCTGGAACAAATTCTAAGGGAAATGACAAACAGGAATAAGATATTTGAATCTACAGTATAGAACACATAGAAAGTTGCAGGAATGTTTAACTATAACCCAGACATTGAGTGTCAATAGATTCAGACCTTAAAAAATGGTGAAGGAAGACATCCCTGATAGGCCTGGAACTCAGTCAATAGTTCCAGGTAATTGTGACCAAGTAGACCCCCAAAGAGTCTTTCACTTCTAGCCCTCACTCATTTCTGATTGCCTAGTTGTAATGAAGCCAAGCGTGTGAGAGAGCAAATCTAATGACTTAGACTAGAGCCTTTCATAGGTATGCCCTGTAGGCAGCTGGCTTTAGATCAATAGCTTTAAAATTAAATAAAAACATGGGGATTTTCTGGTGGGAGAGAGAGAAGTGCAATGAGTGAGGAAATGGCAGAGATGCATATGGGCAAAGCCATCACGTATGCTTGCAGAGAGGTAACTGGGATCTGGAAGCTGGGAGCACCAAGACATGTCTAATTCATATGGATGCTCCTTAATGTCCCTCTTTGACCCTCTCTGGCTTGGTATTTTTCCAAATATTCTTAAATTTTTATTGCTATGAACCACTTGTTATTCTCTTTACCAGGTGAGAGAATCAGCACAGACATTCAGAGTCCTATAAGCAGGGTTTGGGGATAGAGGGAGACCCAAGAAAAGGACAGACCCACAAAAAGAGGACAAAGAAGTTCAAACCAGTTAAGAATCAAAATGGGAATTTCACCCACTTCATCATTTTGCCTACAGTATGACTTAGTGATGTGTCAATGAGAGACAAAGAGGGCAGGACTTCAGATTGCAGACAGGGAAGGGATAGTAAAAAGACCAGTGATAAGGCAGAATTAGAAGGAGATTATGAGAAATCCAAACTCATTTTATTATTTTGCGTTACATAATTTAATACTTCACTGAAGATCTATAGTGATGTACCATAGGGGTGTAGAGGGGGCCTTCTTAAAGGCTATAATATACAAGAGTAATTGCTCTCAAGTTCTACAAAGCTGAAAAATACTCATCATTCATTTAAAAAGTATTTATTGAACACTTGTTATTAATATATTTTAATATATTTAATATAATTTAAAATATTTATATTTCTATTATTTAATATATTACAATGTATGAGGCACTTTGCTAAATAATGGACAGGCAAAATTTTACATAAAGGTAAGCCTATTGAACCTGACCTCAAGGAGCTCACATTCTAATGGGAAGAGACAAAATAAACTTTGGGAATATAATTATTCCAGCAATTTCTATATAACTTATATCTAAGGATCAGCCTATAATTAGTTCATCACTAATTAGGTAATCATCATCATCATCATCATAATTAAGGTTATCATTTATAGAGCACTTATCCTTGACAAAGAACTCTACAAATAGCCCTCATAATTATCTCCATTTTTCAGAAAAGAAAGCCAATACAGAGGTTAAGTGACTTGCCCAAAGTCATACAAATCAAAGTCTTGCAAATAGTACATTTCTGAATCTGAATATGAACTCAGCCTTCCTGGATCCAAATCTAATGTTCTATTTAGTGTTCTACCTCTAAATATAAATATAAAATTTGCATAGTACTTTAAGCATATTATTTTATTTGACCAGTTTAAGGGTCAAATGGAATGGATGCTATTATTACCATCTCCATTTTATAGATGAGGAAACAAAAGATGAAAGGCAAAAAATGACTAGTCCAAAGTCACATAGGTAAGTAACAGTTTCAGGCAGGATTTTAGCTCAAGACTTTCTACCTCCTTTTCTACTCACTATTCAACTGAAGTGCCTAAGTAAGTTACAGAGTAATGATTTTTTTCCAATCACAGTATTTCATGAAAATGGTCTATTAAGTTATAGAGGAGTGGCAATCTTTTTCATGAGAGAGAGTAACCGCACCAAAATAATTCAATTCAATACAAATTTATTAAGTGTCTAGCATAAGTTGATGATGATGATGATGATGATGATGTTCTTCATTCTTGAAGACCATGACATCAGGAAGGTGATACTATGACAAGCACATGAATTAGATTTGAGTGAACAGATGCTGTGCTAAGTTACCTGTCTCACTTTCTCCTCCAGAGCCATTTGTGTCTAGTGGCCAGATATGAAACAGGATGATTAGAGATGACCCTGGATGCAAGACAATCAGGATCAAGTGACTTGTCCAAGTTTACACAGCTAGTGAGTGAATGATAAGTATCTGAGGCTGGATTCGAACTCCTGTCCTCCTGACTCTAAGGTCAGGACTCTCTTCACTGTTCTATCTACCATATGTTAGGAATAGGTCAAAAACAAAAACCAGCATATTTCCAATCAAGTATTTGGACCTCACATGGACTTTTGCAAGTACTTATTAATGTATCTCCCTTGCTCACAGTTTCTCTTTCTAAACTTTCTTCCATAGTTTCTAAAATTATCTTGGTTTGACCATGCTACTTCCTCACCCAAAATTCTTCAGTGACTCCCACTAGCTTTTAGATAAAAGTCTATCAGAAACTGGCTCCAGTCTACTTTTCCAAACGTTTTGTTCACATAACTCCCCTTTTGGAGATTCTATATTCCAACTAAGTTGATCTATTTGCTATTTCCTGAATGCATGGACTACCCAATGAATTTGGAACATATTTAATATCCATATTTCATCTAGCTCTTAAGTTCCTAGCTTCTTTCAAGCATCAACCAATGTACTGTCTCGTATAGGAAACATCTCTGATTCCCCAACCTTTTAGTGTTTTCTCCCTCTTCCAGTTATGTTATATTGATTTACTGTTTACACATAGTATACCCCAAGAAACTTGTGGAGTTTCCTTTACGTTTTTCTTTTATGTTTTCATAATTTCAGTGTAGATAGAGCATTGCGCCTTGTACTTAGTAGGATCATAATATTTTATTGATTAAAAGTAAATACTAAAAATTGCTATTCAGTCATTTTTGATTAAAGTTGTTCTGTCATTTAATAAAAACATTCATGCATTTTGCTAAGATGGTTCCAGCCATGCCAGAACATCTGGTCACCCTACAAACGGGTCTGGTTATTTCATCCATAAAACAGAAGGTTACTCTGCCCAGAGATAAGCAGAGAATACTTAAGGCAGAGCTAGCTGTATAAGGCAGAAGGAAAACTTTGGGTTGGTATATTTCATACTTCTCTGATTTTTTTTCAACATTTTCCTCCAGTTTTCATCAGATAAGACAGAAGCTCTATACCGATAATTAGTTTCAGAATAAATTGTTTCAAATGCCTCTTTGTAATTGACTGGCACAAATTGACCTGAACATAATTAATATAAAATATCATTAGAAACCGGAATGAAAAGGCAGCTTGTGGAGTACTTCATGGTTGCTAACAGCTGCCCTCTTCATTCAGTCACTCCATTTGTTTAGACTGATTTGCATTACTCTCTTTAGGGTCAAGAGTACGCAAGGAGGGAGAGTAGGCATGTTTCCATGTCTCACAAGCTCTTTCTCTTGGGCCTGTGAGAGCTCAGAGAAGGCAAGTATTTAGTGAGAAGCTAGGAGGGGAACCTCAATGAGGTCTTGGGCAATGGCATACCTGGGGTCTACAATGGATCAAAGGATCAAGGAAAGCATCAGGGAAGACAAAAAAAGAAAGGAAATGACAATGATCAAATCCTAAATTAAGATCTGAAAGAGACATCATTAGTTATCTAGTCCTACTTTCTCATTAAACTATTAGTTAATGAGTTTTTATTAAGCACCAAGTATATACCAGGGCTGTGCTAAGCACTGCAGATATTAAGAAAGGGAGGGTAAACATCCTTTGCCTATGGCTATCTCTATTAAAACTGATCAAATCCTAAATCTAGACATGAAAGAGATTTCAGTAGTCATCTGGTCCTGCTCTCTCATTCAATTAGCTTTTATTAAGTACCAACTATATACCAGGACTGTGCTAAGTACTGCAGATATTAAGAAAGGGGCGGTAGACATCCTCTGCCTGGGGCTATCCTTAATGGAATGATAGAAGCCTATCTAGCTCTGAAAGAGATTTCAGTGGTCATCAAGTTCAATTTACTCATCCAAATGTCAGTCAATAATCTTTTATTAAGCACTCAGTGTCTGCTGTCAAAGAGTTCACCATCTAATGGAGACAGATTCTCAATCAATGTAGGGTTCATGTCCAAAGAGGAATTAGATCTCACTCCCCTGAGTTTTTAGTGACTATTTATCCCAGCACAGGTAAGACACCCATAAGAGGTTACAGTATTGATTAGCATTGACTGTGCTATATTGAATGTTCTTGATGAAAGAGAATGTAGTTGCAAATTGAATTGGAAGTGAATAAAACCCCAGTAGTTGTCATGCTTTCTAGGGCTCCTCCTCATGCGTTTGGTCTCTGTGTTCACATCAATAGAGAATGACAGGAACTGTTCTCCTGAGAAGCTTCTGTTTCCCATCAGATAATATAATTTATTATTCCCAAGGACATTCCAGTGTGTGCTCAGACTTCTAACTCTACAAGATTTTTCATTCTGGTGAGTTGCCCAACATGATGCGAGTTTCAGGGCCAAGTTTTGGTCTATGCCAAACCCTTCATCACATGTTGCCCCAAGCATCTGGGCTCTGTTCTGTCAGCCCTCCCTTCCAGCATGAGACAAGACATCTTGCACCTGGTCCCAGGCAGAGAGCCATTTGGGATGAATTCCCTTCATAGTCCTCTGCTAGGAAACACTTGGGGCCAGTGTTCATTATCCACAGTAAATGCTCCCTCCCACCCTTGCCACTGCTGACTTATTGAAAGAAGTCAGGAACCTCTACCTTAGCCTTTTGAAGCCCCTGTCTCCTATAGTTTCTGGTATTACCCATATATCCATGAAATTCGAGGATGTCTCAAGTTCTAACCTACCAAAGTCACTGGGTAGGCAGGCAGAAAGTACTTCTGAGAAGAGTGATTGTAACTTTGAAGAGTTTCAGATGTTCTCAAAATTTCCATATAGATGACATATTTTTGAAGCCATCCGTAGTGACCCCAGCTAGTCATTATCCTTACTAACTACAAACTATAACAGATGTTTACTTGGATAATGACTGGGACTCAGTAGTCCAAAGGGATTCTCTTAAAAGGAAGGATAAAGCAGCTTGCAGCAACATTATCATTATAAGCAGAAGCTAATCACCCTGTCTGTGTGGTGCATATTAGGAAAAAAGAGTGACGTTCCCTAACGAAAGCTTTAGTACTCACTATTCTTTTAAAAAAAAAGTTTTTCTTTGCAAAGCATTCTACTTTTCCTATTTTCTAGTAATAACATCTTACTCTGCGCAGATCAAACCATTCTTTAGATCAGGGTCTTGAACCTTTTTTGCTCATCTAGGGCCCCATTGTCCAACAAAAACCTTGCAAGGGCAACATACAGAATTCATGCAATCCACACCACCAACTAGCGATGGAGTAGCTTGAATGGCCTGGAGAACCACTAGGACCTCTACGGCGGGCAGACCACAGGCTATTCACACCTTTTATAGACATTACCACCCCAGCCACCCTGTAAGGCATGGTCAGGTATTAATATTTTCAGGGTTGTTGTGCTAGTGAAATCCCTAAAATATCTCATGAAAACTCACAGACAATAGGTCACTTTAAAGGTTAAATTTAGTACAGTTAGACTGGAAGGTGAGAATTTAAAGAAAAGGACTCAGGCAAGTCACTTAACCCCATTGCCTTGCAAAAGAAACCCTAAAAAATAGGAAAAAAGGAAAAGGACTCCTTGGTTTTTGGTTTGCTAGTTGGCCTAAGCCTTATTCTAAAGAAAGAGCAAAAGTCCAACAGATCAGAAAACCCACTATTATGGGGAGTGGGGGAGGCAGAAAAATGTGGAATTCAAAAACTCATAAAAAGATGAATGTTGAAAACGTGATATAATTTGATAAAATAAAATTACATTCAGAAAAAAAGACAAAAGGTCTAGCAGGTGACAACAGTGGAAGACCTCCCAATCTTTTCCCACTTAATTTAACACATTTCATGGTGTTAACCAAATTTTTTACTGGACTATGCTTTCATCTAGTCAAGACAAAGGAGGTCAAAGACAGAGTACCAGTAAATCATATAGTGGTTTCTTAATTACTTTCTTTGTAAGGAAACAATTTGCAAACCATGGGATTACTCTATTCCTTGGAGCTTGACTTTGCTGTTGTGGAGCCCGGTATTTTTACAGGATCATATCTGGGCAGGTGGATCATAGAACAGTAAGATTTGAGGCTTGTGATCTTTCCAGTGCAAGACCACCATTTAGAAAAATACAAGTGCATCACTTGTGATTATTCAAGTACGACTCCTTTGGGATCAGATTTGAACTCAGATCCACCTGACTCTGGGACTGGTGTTCTATCCACTATCCTATTAAGAGTTTAGAATGTGCAAGGTACTATGTTAAGGTCTAAGAATACAAAAAAAGGCATCCCCTCTCCCCAAATCCCTGCTCTCAAGAAGTTACTGTTTTAATAGTTACGTCAAACAAGGGAGCATGGAAAACCATTTAAGACCCAGGTAGGACTGGCTTTTCTAAGTATACCCTATCAGAAGATAGATAGATAGATAGATAGATAGATAGATAGATAGATAGATAGATAGATAGATAGATGTATATGTATACATAGTCTCTCTGGATTCCAGAATTTGTTCTTAAGAAACTGAACTTCCAATGTGAAAGCTGCTTGGTGAATCTATGGATTGGCAACTAGGAAAGTGCTTAAAGCAATGAGTCTAGCTAGGTGCCCCTGACTTCTTGCCTGAGTATTATCTTCCGAGGCAGTAGTGAAATGAAGCTGAAGTTAAAGTACTATTAATAATGTTTAACTATCATTATTAGATCAACCTAATGATTATTTAAATTGTTCTTTTGTTAACCGGTCTGATTGACATTTAATCAGCAAAACCAGACTTTTGGAGGGACAAGTTTATTTATTTGTTTGTTTTTGTCCTTTGTTTCCAAGAGGACAAATGATATCATAGGTGATGTCTTGGGCATGAATTGAAGTAAAGCAGAAATGCATAGTCATCAGTCTCTCTATCTCTTCCATCAAAGGCTAATAGCAGGACAAAAGTCAAGACAATGGATAAAGTGGCTCACCTTGCTGTCTTTGATCCCTGGTATCTTTAATCTGAGAATTCCACAGCAGCTGTTTAAGCTCCCTTCATGGCCACTGGGACAAATTTTTTCATCCTCCTATCCCACCAGGAAAAGTCTTCACATGCTTGGGATAGATATCTCCTAACTCATCTATAGGTTGGAACCCAGCTGATGAGATAGTTTACCAGGGTATGATTGCTGCATATGCTGTAGCTTTTTGGAGCCATTGGTAAAAGTTGGGTGACAGATGGACACCAAAGGGCACCTTAAAAAGGCTCAACCAAAGGTATTAGTTCTTCTGAGTACCCCATACTTACATGTTATAAAAATATCTACTTGCCTGACCTGGTCCAAAGGAGCCATGGTAGCTCCTGCCTACCTACCTCAACTTCTGTCCCTCTGAGGAGAGAAATGACACCATAATCATGTCTCTTCTCCCTACCTTTTAAGCCTCTTACTTGCCTCTTCAAGTTCCTGGTTTGTCAAGAAGGTAATATAGTATTCCAGGGTACCTTTTCATCCTCCAGAAAACCAGGAAGAGTTTACATGAGGTGTTCCTAAGTCAGACAGTATCTCTATTCACAGGTGATATGGGGAAAAAATATTATCTATGTCTCTCTCCATGACTACTGAAATAGCTTTCCTTAAGGCTCTATGCCATATAGGTTAGGCTAGTTTGTCCTTTAAATGCAATGCATTTTCATTGAGATTTTATTGATTCCAAAGACTAATGATGTAGCTTCCTTGTCCTCTAGGTAAAAACCAGAGATTAATATGTCAGGGATTCTTCCTTGAGGCTTCAGACCAACATTAGGACCAACTCTGGGAGTCTGTCCTCCATTTAATCAATTCTTTGTCTTCACTGAATATACTTTTCCTGCTCTTACTGTCCTCTGACATCCCTTAGTATAGCCTTTTAGCTGACTGTTAGATTGACTATTAGGGTTGCATTTCATTTCATCTTGAACCCAAGTTACATATCAGGTCTGGTCAACATTTATAATCATAGATTAAAAATTAGCTTCTGTCCAGTGTCAGAATCAAAAATTAGCTTCACCAGTACAATATGAAGAAACATTTTTAGACAACATTTTCAAAAAAAAATAGATCTAGAGGTTTTAATGGACTGAAAGCTTAGTAATAATAGCAGCAACAATAACAATAACAATTATAGTTACCATTTATATAGGGCTTAATATATGCCATATACTATGCTTAATAGGATATAATTATCTCATTTGATTCTCATGTTGCTGATGGTTCCAATATGTCTGACTCTTCATAATTCCAAACAGAATTTTCTTATTAAAGATATTAGAGTGATTTGTCATTTCCTTCTCCAGCTCACTTTTACAGATGAGGAAACTGAGGCAAATAAGGTTAAGTGGACCCAGAATCACAATTATGAAATGTCTGATTTAAATACAGGAGTATAAGTTCTTCCTAGCACCAGGATCAGAATTCTACCCACTAGCTGCCAATGATCCTTAAAAACAATCCTAGAAAATAGCTTCTAATATTATTATTATCCCCATTTTATAGAGAAGGAAACTGAGGTAAACAAGGTTAAGTGACTTATACAAGATTGCAAAGCTAATTAGTGTTTGAGATTATATTTAAATTCCACGTTTTATGACCCTGGACCCTGCAATCTGTCCACTGTGCCAGCTAACTTCCCATTACTCTAGCTGAGGCTAGAAATAGAGGGGGAATAATCTCTGTCTTTATCTGACCTGATTTAGAATCTGGCATTCCATTCTAGGTTCCATGTTGTAAAGACACTGATAATCTGGCAGTTAGATGATTCAGTGGAGAGAGTGTGAGGATGTACATTCAAATCCATCTTCAGATACTAATTATGTGACCCTGGGTTAGTCACTTAACTATGCCTTAATTTCCTCCTCTGTAAAAATGAGCCAGAGTAAACCACTCCAATATTTTTGTTAAAAAAAAAAAAAACAACAAATGGGACCGCAACTGAAATAACTGAGTAATAATAAACCAGAGAGTGACTAGAGGAAGGCAACCAGACTGGTGAAGGGCATTGAATTCATGACATGTAAGGATTGGTTAAAGGAACTGGTGATGTTCATCATGGAGAAGAAAAAACTGGAGGGGAAGGAAGTGGATTGGTCATTGTTTTCAAATATTTGAAAGGCTGTTATTTGGAGGGAAGAATGACTTTTTTGTTCAATCACATAAGATGGAACCAAAACCAATGGGTGGAAATTACAAAGAGACTGATTTACAAAGAAGTTCTAGATAAGGAAAATCTTTTTTTATAATTAGACTTATCCCAAAGTGGAACAAACTGAATCAAGTGGTGGTTGGTTTAGTCTCTTTAGAATTCTTCAAGCACGGGATAAATGTGAGCATTTGTCAAGAATATCACAGTGGGAATTCTTTTATGTATAGGCTGGATTGGATGGCCACTAAGGTCCCTCCCAAATCTCAAATGTTGTGATTCCAAGCTCACTTGTGGGGATGACTGGAATGTATTCCTGAGAAAGAAGAAGGAAACTATCCAGTTATCTGATCTTAGAGAATTTTACTGGCATAAATCTTTCCCTTGCTCCCTTGGAATGTGCTGTCTTCAGATGGTATTTGGAATGTATGCATTTTCAAGAATCATATTCTTTAATTGATTTCTGCTTTTTCAAGTAGCCATTACTACAGTTTTGCCTAACCTCATCTAACTACTTCATCTCAAAGAATTCATTTGCTAATATATATATATATATATATATATATATATATATATATATATATATATATATGCTAGTTTCAGGATGGCCACAACAAGATTGTTAAGGCTCATTTTCTGTTAGCTGAAGACAAATACAGTGAAACACAGAAGTTGTCTTCCAAGTCATATTCTTGCAGAATTTTTAAAACAATGGTACTTTAATAAATTGTCAGGCATATCTGTCACTTTGTGACTCCATTTAGGGTTTTCTTGGTAAAGATACTAGAGTGACTTGCCATTTCTTTCTCTAGTTCATTTTACAGATGAGGAAACCAAAATAAACAGGGTCAATGACTTGTCTAAGGTCACACAACTATAAGTACCTAAGGGTGTTTTAACTTAGGCTAGATTGTCTACAGGATTAACCCTCCATCTACTCTGCTATCTAGCAGCTAAGTAGTACAGTAGATAGAGTGCTGAAAGACTCATCATCCTATTTTCAAATCTAATCTCAAATACTTCATAGCTGTATGACACTAAACAAGTCATTTGATTCTGTTTGCCTCAGTTTCCTCATCTGTAAAATAAGCTGAAGAAAGAAATGGCAAATCACTCAGTATCTTTGCCAAGAAAATTCCAATATGGGGTCATGAAGAGTAGGATATAACTGAAAAACAACTAAATATCTTAATAAATTAAAATAAATTCCTTAACATAGACTTTTTTCTCTTTGTATTTATTTGTATCCCCAAAACCTAGCAGAGTGTCTACATTTAGTAGAAACTTAATGTTCATTGGTCCTGATAAGAATTTGAAAATAGTGTATAGGGGACAAAGGACTTCAGGAAATGTCTGTCTCACTTTGGTAAAAGAGGAGTGAAGTCCATCTAGGCCAGTCAATGAAAGGCTCTTAGATATAGCACAGATGATCAGCTAAGGTCTCTGTGTCCTTCCTTAACAGGCTAATGGCACAACAAGTCAAATGTGAGAGCTCAAGTCCTAGCTCTTAAGGCAAACTGCCAATCCCAGAATCACAGTACAATTGGCACAACTTGATCAGACTACCCCAGTTCTGTGGGCAAGTTGTAAGTCCCAGATCCACCTGTGAGGAAAGTCCCTTGGCTCCCAGCACACCTTGGGACACTCCCCCCACCCTTTTCAACAGGAGGAGAGTTTCATTTTAAAAATCATGAAATTGTCTAAAAATGAGCAAAAACCTCATTAGAGTATGATCACAAAAACTACTATAGTCACAGAGAAGATAAAACACAAACTGAGAAAAGAACATCAAAATGCCTACATGTGAAGCCTCAAAGGGGAATATAAATTGTTCTCAAACCCCAAAAGTTTTCTTGAAGGAGTTCAAAAAGGATTTTAAAAATCAAATTAGTGTAACAGAACAAATAGAAGAAAATAATTTTATAAGAACTCCTTAAAAGAAAAAACCTCCTTAAAAATAAAAATTGATCAAAAGAAAAAGAGGTTCAAAAGCTAACTGAAAAAAAATTGCTTAAAAATTAGAATTTGGAAAGTGGAAGCAGTGACTCTGTGAGATACCAAAGATGAAATAAAATAAAAATCAGGAAAAGGAAAAATAGAAGAAAATGTTAATTACCTCATTGGAAAAACTGACCTAGAAAATAGGTTCAGAAGAGATAATTTACGAATTATTGGACTACCTGAAAGACATGATCTTAAAAAAACCCTAGATTACATCTTTCCAGAAATTATCAAGGAAAACTACTTGATATCATAGGAACATAGGATAAAATAGTAATTGAAAGATTGCATCAATCACCTCCTGAAAGAGATTCCAAAATGAAAACTCCAAGAAATTTTACAATCAAATTCCAGAATTATCAGATCAAGAAGAAAATATTTAAAGCAGCTAGAAAGAAACAATTCAGGGGGGTGGGGCCAAGATGGCGACATGAAGCGATCCAGTCTTAGGAGCTCTCTGATAAAACATGAAACTAAGTACTCTAACTAAACTTTCGAGAGACAGAACCCACAAAGGGACCCAGTGAGGCAATTCTCCTACTCAAGGTAACCTGGAAAAGAGCAGAAAGGCTCTGCTCCCTGGGATGGAGGGGCCGCCCTCCAGATGGAATGAACTTCAGCCTCTCAGAGGCAGCCGCAGGGCATTGGGAGCCACGGCTCACAGCAGTGGGGGAGTCCCCTGAGCTGCACCCCAAGGAGCAATGGGCACAACATGTGGGAACAGTAGGGGACCTCTGCCAGAGAGAGCTCGTGGAGCCCAGCCCTCAGGGCACACAGCCAGCAGCTTGGTCTTTCAGCAGCCCAGACCCTGAAACAGAAGCAGACCGAGCTGGTAAGCAGGAGCCCCCAGGGCATGAGCCCATTTTGCTGAGGGAGGGGAGTGAAGAGAGAGACTGCTGAGCTCTGTCCTCTGCCCCTGGAACAGGACTCTGGGGCTCTGAACACATTCAGATCCTGATCTCAGTCTAGGCCCCACAAAGAACAACAGCCCCCCCCCCACCTCAGCCCCGTGGCAGAGGGGCACACTTATGGTCATTCATAGACCAGGAGGGAGGACAGAGCCTCACACACTGGGACCCTTGTGGGAGTGTCCCAAAAGCTCGGGAAGCACCCCCAAAACCAGGCCCAGGCTGAGAAAATGAGCAAGCAGAGAAATAAGAGGAAGACTATTGAGAAATATTTTGCAAATGAGCCCAAGAAGGGTCAAAATACTTATTCTGTAGATGAGGAAGCACAAGTTCCTGCATCTAAAGACTCCAAGAAAAACAGAAATTGGGCTCAGGCTATGACAGAGATCAAAAAAGACTTTGAAAATCAAATGAGGGAGTTGGAAGAAAAACTGGGAAAAGAAAGGAGAGAGATGCAGGAAAAACATAAAAATGAAATCATCAGCTTAGTCAAGGAAATCCAAAAAAATGCTGAAGAAAATAGCATGCTAAAAACCAGCTTAGGTCAAATGGATAAAACAGTTCAAAAAGTTATTGAGGAGAAGAATGCTTTAAAAAGCAAAATTGGCCAGATGGAAAAAGAGATAAGAAAACTCTCTGAGGAGAACAAATCCTTCAGACAAAGAATAGAATTCAGGGACATTGATGAATTTACCAGAAATCAGGAATCAATACTTCAAAACCAAAAAAATGAAAAATTAGAAGAAAATGTGAAACATCTCATTGAAAAAACAACTGATATGGAAAACAGACTTAGGAAAGATAATTTAAAAATTATTGGAATACCTGAAAGTCATGATCAGGAAAAGAGCCTTGACATCATTTCAAAGAATTACTACAGGAAAATTGCCCTGATATTCTAGAAGCAGTGGGCAAAATAGAAATGGAGAGAATCCACCGATCCCCCCAAGAAAGGGATCCCAAAAAACCAACCCCTAGGAATATTATAGCCAAGTTCCAGAACTCCCAAGTCAAAGAGAAAATATTACAAGCAGCCAGAAGGACACAGTTCAAATATCGTGGAGCTGCAGTCAGGATCACACAGGACTTAGCAGCAACTACATTGGAAGCTCACAGGGCTTGGAATATAATATACCAGAAGGCAAAAGAGCTTAGAATGCAGCCAAGAATGAACTACCCAGCAAGGCTGAATGTTCTCTTCAAGGGGAAAAGATGGACTTTCAATGAACCAGGGGAATTTCAAATGTTCCTTTTGGAATGGCCAGAGCTAAACAGAAGGTTTGATCTTTCAGATACAGGACTCAGGTGAAGCAGGGAGACTGGAGGAGAGGGGGGGAAATATGAGGGACTTAATGAGGATAAACTGCATGTATAGAAAAATGATACTGATAATATTCATATGAACCTTCTCAGTTAATAGAGCAGGTAGAGGGAGCTTTTATAGTTAAAGCACAGAAGAAAGCTAAATTCAAAGATAAAATATGGTGTAAATTGGAGTCAATAGAAGAAAAGGGAAATGGAATGGGAGAAAGAAAAAGGAGAGGGGGGAATAGTCCAAGATATTTCACATAATAAGATTTTTTTTTATTACAATGAGCTACTGCAATGATATGGAAGGGGGGAGGCAAGGGGGAATGAGGGAACTTTGCTCTCATCAGAGATGGCTAGGAGAGGAACAGCAAATATACTCAATGGGATATAGACATCTGGTGTAAGAAGGAGGGGGGAGCAGGGGGAAGGGGTGGGGATGTGAATAAAGAAGGAGAGGATGGACCATGGGGGGTAGAGTGGTCAGATATAACACATTTTATTTTTTACTTCTTGCAAGGGGCTGGGATTAGATGGCCTGCCCAGGACCATAGGGCCAGGTGGATTCTGGGCCTAAGGGGTGGTGTGGGGGCTCAGGACTTCTTGGCCCCAGGACCAGGGATCTGTCTGCTGCACCACTCAGTGACCCTACAGCAGAGTCAGAGTGAAAGGAGAGAGAAAATATAGTACATGGTAGTGGAGAAATAAGAAAGGAGGGAGTTGTGATCAGTAATGGCAACAGTGGAAATATATGGAAGTAACTTTTGCGATGGACTTACCATAAAGAATGTGATCCACCCATGACAGAGTTGTTGGTGTTGGAACAAAGACTGAAGCACATTTATTATTATTATTATTTGGGGGAGGGTTCAGGTCAAGTGGGGCTGGGTGGCCTGCCTGGGGCCACATAGCAGGGTGATCTTTGGGTGTCTGGGGCCGGATTTGGACCCAGGTGCTCCTGGCTCAAGGGCCAATGCTCTGTCTGCCACCCCTACTATTATTACTGTTTTATTTTATTTTAGGTCTTTTTTTCCTTCTTTTTGGTTTTTGCAGGGCAGTGGGGATCACGTGGCTTGCATGTCACATGGCTGGGTGATTATTGGGTTTACGAGACTGGATATGGACTCCGGTGCTCGTGGCTCCAGAGCTGGTGCTTCATCCATTGCGCCACCTGGCCATACCTTCAATTATTACTATTATTTTTTTTTAATTTTTTTCTCTCCCCTTTACTTTTTTCACCCAAACAAGTTTATCTATATTCATGGGGGGAGGGGTATTTTGTTTACTTGTAAACAAGAATATGTTATTAATGTAAAAAATCATTTGTACAAAATGAGAATAAAAAAATAAATTAAAAAAAAGAAGCAATTCAATTAAGGATTACACAAGACTTAGCAGCTTCTACATTAAAGGACTGGAGGGCTTGGAATATGATATTCCCAAAGGCAAAGGACTTAGATTACAACCAAGAATCAACTACTCAACAAAACTAAGTATAATCTTTCAGGGAAAAAGTTGGATATTCAGTGAAATAAGGGACTTTCAATGTTTTCTGATGAAAAAGTTAGAACCGAAAATTCACCCTGTAATACAAGATTGAAAAGCAACACAAAAGGGTTAAACAGAAAATGAAGAATAAAGATGTTATTCAGTGAGCTTAAACTATTTATATCCCTACACAGGAAGATTATATTTGTGCCTCTTAAGAATTGTATCTTTCTCAGAAGTAGTTAGAAGGAGTAGACTTAGAAAGAAGTTATGGATATAAGTTAACTTTGATGTGACACTACAAAAAAATTACAGGGTTGGACAGTTGGGTGGCACAGTGGATAGTGCATCAACCCCAGATGCAGGAAGATGAGTTCACATCTGGGCTCAGACACTTAATAATTACCTATGTAAACTTAGGCAAGTCACTTAATCCCAATTGCCTTGCAAAAAAAAAAATACAGGGTAAAAAATGGTTGTACTGGGAAAAGAAAAATGGGGAGGCAGAATAGGATAAATTACATTACATAAGAGGCATCAAAGACCTATTACAGTAGAGGCAAAAAATGGGGATGAGTATCATTTGAACCTCATTCTCCTCAGATTTGGCTCAATGATGGCCTGACATGGATATTCAGTTTGATATAGAAATTTGTTTTACCTTTAAGAGAAGAAGGGGACCAAAGGGAAAGAAAGGGAAGGAGGAAATAATAGAAGAGAGGGCTAGAGAGGAGGGACAGGGCGAAAGGAGAGAGAAAAGTATAAATAGGAAGAAAACTAGTATGGAGGGAAATCTAAAGGAATTGCAACTGCGAAGGTGAATGGGATAAATTCTCCTATGAAATGGAAATAGAGAGCAAAGTGGATTAAAAATAAGAATCCTACACTATGTTATTTACAAGAAACACATTGGAAGTAGAGAGATACACACAAGGTAAAGTAAAAAACTGGAGCAAAATATATTATACTTCAACTGAAGTAAAAAAATGTAGGGATAGAAAATAGATCTATTTAAAAGAGATAAGGAAGGAAACTTTATCTAGCTAAAAGGTACCACAGACAATGAAGCAATATCAATACTAAATATACATACATAAATACATACTATATATATATATATATATATATATATATATATATATGCATACACATACATATATATGCACCAAGTATAGCATTCAAATTCTTAGAGGAGAAGTTAAGTGAATTACAAGAAGAAGTAGAAAGCAAAACATTATCAGTGAAGGACCTCAGTCTTCCCTTCTCAGAACCAGATAAGTGTAAACTCAAAATAAACAAGAAAGAAGTCAAGGAGATGAATGGAATTTAAGAAAATTTAAATATGATAGACCTCTGAAGAAAAATTAATGGGAATAGAAAGGAATGTACCTCAGCAGTACATGTTGGCACCTATACAAACAGATACCTTTACAAAAACTGACCATAACAGTTGCATGAAATAAAGGACCATGGAAACATAAACTAAAAATTAATTGGAAAATAACTATCTAATCCTAAAGAATGAATGACTCAAACAACAAATCCTAGAAACAATTGATAATTTCATCAAAGAGAACAACAATAATGAGATAACATGCCAAAATTGATGAGATGGAGCCAAAGTAGTTCTTAAGGGAAATTTTATATTTCTAAATGCTTCATGAATAAAATAATGAAAGAGGAGATCAACGAATTGAGCAAATGACTGAAAAAGCTAGAAAAAATGAAAAATCCTCACTCAAATATCAAATTGGGAAATTAAAAATCAAAGGAGAGATTAATTGAACTAATAAATAAGACCAAAAGTTGGTTTAATGAAGAAAAAATAATGAAATAGGAAAAACTTTGATTAATTTGATTTTTAAAGAAAACCAAAATCAAACCAGTATCAAAATGAAAAGGATGAAGTTACACCAAAGTTGAGGAAATTAAAGCAATAATCAGGAACTATTTTCCCCAAATGTATGCCAATAATCTGACAATCTAAGTAAATTGGATGAATATTTATGAAAATATAAATTGTCTAGGTTATTAGAAGAGAAAATAAAATACTTAAATAATTCAATTTTAGAAAAAGAAATTGAACAAGACATAAATGAACCCCCTAAGAAAAAACCTCCAAAGTCAGATGGATTTGCAGGTGAATTCTATCAAATGTTTAAAAAACAATTAATTCCAACACTATATTTACTTTTTTTGGAAAGCCTGGCAAAGAATGAGTCCAACCAAACTCCTTTTATTACATAAATATGGCTCTGATACTTAAACCAGGAAGAAAAAAAGCAAAGAAAGAAAAAGATTCCCTAATGAATAATGATACAAATTTTAAAATAAGAGCAGGTGGTAGAAAAATGTATAAGTTATAAATATGCAAGTAGACTAATGCTGAAAAACTTCCATAGCATGTAATTGTAAAAATAAAACAAAATACAAATTTTGAAGAACAAGAAAGAAGAATTATGGTATGAAGTGGCAATCATCAAAACTATTTGATATTGTCTAACAAATATTAATGGGTCAATGGAATAGATTAGGCACATAAGACCTGAGTAGTAAAATACTACAATAATCTATTGTTTGATAAACCAAAGATTCCAGTTTCTGGGATAAGAGCTCAGTACTTGGCAAAAACTACTGGGAAAACTGGGAAATATGGCAGAACCTAGGGTCAGATTAGTATCTCATACCATATACCAAGACAAAATTAAAATAGGTACATGATTTAAACATAAAGGAAGATATCATAAGGAAATTAGGAGAACAAGGAATAGTTTACCTGTCAAATCTATGAAGAAGAGAAGAATTTATGATAAAATGGGAAATGGAGAGCATGATGAAATATAAAATTTTGATTATATTAAATTTAAAATGTAATGCACAAACAAAACCAATGCAATCAAGATTAGAAGGAAAGTAGAAAGCTGGAAAACATTTTTAATAGTCAGGATACAGGTCCTATTTCTCAGATGAGTCAAATTGATAAGAATACAAGTCCTCCCACAATTGATAAATGGTCAAGGAATATGAACAAGCTGTTTTAAAGATGAAAAATTTAAAGCTATCTGTAGTCATATGAAAATATGCTCTAAATCAATAGTGATAGAGAAATGCAAACTAAAACAACTCTGAGGTACCATCTCATACTTATCATATTGACTAACATCAAAGAAATGGAAAATGATAAATGTTGGAGAAGATGTGGGAAAATTGGGACATTTAATGTATTGTTGGTAAGTTGTAAAGTGACCTAATCATTTAGGAGAGCAATTTGGAATCATGCCCAAACTGTAATAAATCTGCATATACCCTTTGATCAGCAATACTCTTTTGGGTTTGTATCCCAAAGAGATCATAAAGAAAGGAAAAAGTACCCATATGTACAAAAATACTTAGAGCAGCTCTTTTGGTGCTGTCAAAAAATTGAAAATTGAGGAGATGCTCATCAATTGGGGTCTGGTTGAACAAGTTGTGTTTTATGAATGTCATGGAATACAATTGTGCTACATGAAATGATGATCAGGGAGATTTCAGAAAAATCTAGAAAGAATTACATGAACTTGTCCTGAGTGAAGTTAACAGAACTAGGATCATTATACACAGTAACCAGCAATATATGCA
Organism: Macrotis lagotis; assembly: GCF_037893015.1. NCBI lineage: Eukaryota > Metazoa > Chordata > Mammalia > Peramelemorphia > Peramelidae > Macrotis > Macrotis lagotis. Next base: position 72,227,457 of record NC_133663.1, on the reverse strand, counting down.
ATGATTGGCTTTTTTCTTTCAACAATACAATTATCCAATCCAAGACAATTCCAAAAGAATCATGATGGAAAATGCTATGAACATCCATGGAAAGAACTACAGGGTCTGAATGCTGATCTAAGTATATCATTTTCCCCTTTTTTTTTTTTTTTTTGGTTTTTGTTTATTCTTTCTCATGGGTTTTCACTTTTGTTCTGATTCTTCTTTCCCAATGAGACTAACCTGATTGTACATGTATCTATGTCAATTACTTGGCATCTTGGAGAGAGGGGAGAAGGGAAGTATTGAAATAAGGAGAAAAAAATTTGGTACTCATAATCTTAAAAAAATGAATCTTTACATTTAACGGGAAAAAACCCTACATTTAAGTGGGGAAGCATCTCATTTGTGCACTCATATATCCTAGGTAAAAAATAAATTGATGCCAAATGAATATTTTTCATAGATCATTGATACTATTTTTGATGTTAATTTGATAGCAGAGTTGGCCTTATTATGGGCAGCGAGGTGACACAGTGAAGAGAATGACCTAGTTGGAATTAGGAAGACCTGAGTTCAAATCCTGCCTCAGATGGTTATTATTCATGTGACCCTGCAAAAGTCACTAAATCTCAGTTAGTCTCTACTTTCACCTCTATAACATAAGAATAATAATTACACCTACCTCACAAGGTTGTTTTGAATATCACATTAGATAATATATGAAAGGTGCTTTACAAATGTTAAAGAGACATATAAATGCTAGCTATCTAATCTAGTTATCTTCATGTCTGTCTGTGAATATGTGGATACATATAGAGAAAGAGTACTGGACTAGAAGCTAATAATGAGAGCAGGAACTTTTAACTAGGGATCTGTGATTTCATTTTTAACTGATAATATTTCAATATCATTTGTTTCCTTTGGAACCCTATATATACATTTAAAAACATGATGTAGAAATTTCCATTGTCTTCATCACCATGCCAAAAGACTCCTTGAGAGATAAAAGGTTAGAACTTCTGAAGTAGAGATATCCAAAAATGGAATGGGTTGCTTGAGGAGGTATAACTTCTTCCACATTGAAGGTCTTCCAGAGACTAACCTATCATTTCTCATTTACTTTGAAAAGAAGTTTTTTTTTTCTCTTGTGTTGTTTGTACTAGTCAGGAATTCCTTTTAACTCCAAAATACTGTGACTCCATGACCACACAACAAATTGAAAAGTTAAGAAAAATAAATAATTGTTTTATCTACGTACCACCAAATGATTCATCTGAATGTTTGATTTTTCAATGATTCAATCAATGATTTTCTTTTTCTTTTTCTTTTTTTGACTAATGTGACTGGATTGGTTGCATTATAGTGCTGTAGCCAGAAGGCCAGGAAACATAAAATGAGTGACCCAAGGGAGAAGAGAGACCTGCTGAAGTCAATTCCTGCACATTAGAGACATAGTAATGAAAATTCTTGGTTCTTAGCTCTTTGATGGAATGCTCTATGCCTTAATATCCAGAAACTACAGCGACAAGGCTGTGATGTGTGTGAAGCTGTGTTTTTAATTAACCCAAACTCTCCCAAAAGATAAATACGATCTAATCAGCTTCCTATCCTCTAAAGCCTTCCTGTTTTCTTTAGTTCTTCATCACATCTGCTGCTCTCCTGCCTGGAGTTTATATTAGCTGAACAAAGATGAAGACCAAGGACTGAGACCATAACCATTCTCTTTCTTTCTCACGATCTAAAGGAATTCATAGATAACTGTTTTCCCATAAACCATTTGCAAGCATCTATGCAAAATAGCTGTTCTGTTGTTAAAAGGAAGGGTAAGTTTATATTTGGTGTGGGTTTTTTTCCCACTGGGGGATAAGAAGGAAAGACTGGAATACATCAACATAGGCATCCCAAACCCCTATAGAAAATTAGAGAAAGAATGTTAGAACATCACAAGATTTCGAGAAAGAAAGAAACAGTGACAGCTAATGCTAGCCCCTCATTTTAGAATAAAGAAAACAACACTTGCTAACTAGTGGCAAAGTCCAACCTAGAACCCAGGTCTTTGGATCCCCAATTTAGTTCTCTTTGCATGTGCTAATATTGAACTATGGTCAAATAATAATAATATCTGGTGTCATTTCACCTCTCTTGGTCTCACTTTTCTCATCTATTTAAAGAAAGTGGGAGAAAGTTGGACTAGATTAATGTTCCTTCCTTTTCTAGGTATTTGGTTAGATACAAAACAAGTAGGTAGGTTTTAGATGGTATTGGCAAAATTCAGTAATGGAAACAAGGGGTCAATAGAATCAGATCAATATTTTACTATAGTATGCCTGGAGTCTCTTGACAGTAGGCATCCATTTTTCTAGGACCACAGCATGATGTAGACACACTAATTAGTTGGGAGGCAAATCATTCTATCCCAATAATAAGAGCCCTGAACTTGGAGTCAGGAGAAATAGGTTCAAATTCTATCTTTGCTCACATCCTACCAATATGTTCTCAATATCTTTGGGTCTCAGTTTCCTCATATGTAAAATGAGAGGAGATTGCACTTGAACCCTAAGGTGTCTGTCATCAGTAAATCTATGATCCTATGCTAGCACTAACTCCAATAATTGATAACAAATATCTGCAAAAATTACAAGAGAACAAAAGAAAGCTAGATGTGGAACCAGTCAGAATTTTCAAACGAAGGTTCTAGTCCTTTCTTTTCCAACTTCTTGTTTGATGCCTACTTTTTAAATTCTAAGAGGAACCTTTTAAATTTTTTAAAAATATATATTAATAAATAATATTAATCACAGAAATATAAACAAAATAAACATCCTCTTACATTCCACCTTGCTCTGAATTGCCAAATAAGATTCATTGGGATCCATGTCAATTTTTTTCCCTCCACAGGTGAATAATTGTCAAACCTCATTGATTTGATTAACATCATGGAATAATAAAGAATATTACAACTGGAAGGAACTTGATAAAAGATCTTCTAATTTGAATGTTCTTAACTATTTTGTGACATGGATCCCTTTGGCATTAAGATGAAATCTATGATGAAACCTTCTCAGAATACTGCCATAAAACTTAAAATATAGACAGGACTAGAAAGGGAACCAAAGGTTAGTTAAAACATTAAAAATAGTTGGTCTGAGAGTTGTAGGTTATCGGTCATTAAAGAAAAATTAAAAAAGTATTCTTTTCCCAAACATGTTTATGGACCTCCTGAAATCTATATCTAGACTCCTTAGGGATTCAAAACCTCAGTTTAAGAAATTTTGCTAGTTTATTGGGCTACAAAGCTCCTCTCTACTCTCTTCTCCTCCTTCCTTCCTTCCTTCCTTCCTTCCTTCCTTCCTTCCTTTCTCTTTCTTCCTTCTTTCCTTTCTATCTTCCTTTCTTCATTCTTTCCTTTCTCTTTCTTCTGTCTTCCTTCCTTCTCTCTTTCTTTCTTCCTTCTCCCTCCCTCCCTTCCTTATTTCCTTCCTTTCTCTCTCTTCCTTTCTTCATTTCGTTTCTTTCTTTCTTTCTTCCATGTTCCTTCCTTCTTCTTTCTCTTTATTTCTCTTTCTTTCTTTCTTTCTTTCTTTCTTTCTTTCTTTCTTTCTTTCTTTCTTTCTTTCTTTCTTTCTTTCCCATACTTGCAAATGCTCTGCCCAATGATCTGATATGATTTATTGAGGGTTTAAACATTCCAAAGCACTCTGACTCTCCTTGATTGACCAACAATGAGTCTCAGTCTTAGCCTGCTTGGTCATTCTGCTCCTTTTTGCTCTTCTCTGTTACCTAAGCTTAATCACTGAATGAGTATTGCCTCAGTAAAACTATGACCTGGGAAAGACCTTAATTTTAAAAAGTCAAGGTCTTCCACTGCATCCAGAACTATTTCCAGTCATCCTGATTTATATATAGCTACTGGATCCAGTATGGCTTCAGAGAAAAAAGTGAAGCTAGTGAATATGAAGCCCCCCCTCCACCCCACCTCACCCCATCACAGCCCCTTCACTTAAATTCAATTCATTTGCATGCCATGACATCACCTCCCTGATGTCATGTCTTCTTTGAGAATGAAAGACAACAATCCAGTCCCATTTTGCCTCATGATTCCATTACAACAATTAGAATAAAGGGAGGGGGGTAGAGAGAGAGAGAGAAAATCACATAGATGTAAATATATCTTAGCACGTTCTGCTTAGACCAATCCATTCCTAACCAAAGGAGATGGTTGGTTAGTTTTTGTACTGGACTGAAGAATGATTTGCCTTTCCTCTATACCCATCAATGTTTGGCCTGGCCTGATTCCCAAACATGAAGGAGAATATGAGTCAGATGAGACCAATAAGTCGGTATTTACAGGAAAATTTCTGGCCTTCTATCACCTAAAGGGAAAAAAAATTCTAGTATAAAAAAAATCCAAGTCAAGCTTTCTTTTGTCATCATAGGATCATAGATTTCAAGCAAAAAAGTTACCTTTGCTCATTTTACATGTGAGAAAACTGAGGCTAGAAAAGTTAACTAGATAGTTTCTGAGTTTAAATATGAACCTAGGTCTCCAGATTCCAAGGCCAGCACTGTCACCATTGTGCTGCATAGTAAATACACCAGAGTTCCTTAATGGTAACTTGTTGGATCAGAGTAGATACAATACTAAAACAGAAGTAACCTTAGTTTCCTCCATAAAATGAGGGTGACAGACTAAATGATCTCCAAGTTTTCTTCCGGTCCTGCATTCTAGGATTTTGCATTTGGAGAGTCGAGAATGAATGATGCAGTTTGGTCACAAAGAAAGAATATTCTTTACAACTGAGAGAAATTGATAGAAATGATTGAAATAAGACAGCATTCTTGGAAGGTGATTAATGGTTGTAGGGACATCGGTTGCTTTATTTTAGTTTCTCTGAAGGAGCATCATCCATTCCCTAATACAGGAGAGAGGACTGCAGAGACCAAACTAAGCTTAGCAAGTTAACACCACAGTGAGCAGTAACGGAGGATTGTTTGTGCATCATAAAATAAAGAATTTACAATCCTTTCCGAGTTTTATAGTACACTTTCATCCATATGTACTAAAATATGATTGGCTGCCTGCAGCCCTAAAGTCCCCAAGATCCTTATTGCAGTTATAATTAACCCCCTAGCCCCACAAAAGAGAAGGGAAACAGCCTTACATAGTGAAGAGTTCTTGCTATAGAAAACTTATGTTCTGAAACTATGTGGCTGAGAAAAGCTGTGCAGGGGCCCCTAGAGAGGCAGGGGTTCCAGTCTGTGCCTTTAAATGGATAGGTTAGAGTTTCTTCAGTCATGAGGGGCTTTTCTGGGTTAGCATTCCTAAAATAGGGGAGGGGAAGTAGGGGGGAAGAGAAGTTTTGTAAGATACTAGAAAGAAGGTTTTATTGGGTGTTGGGGAAATTTATGAGGCAGAGAAAAAGAAAGGAGTCCCTGGATGGGGAGGGCAGGGAAACTAGAAGGAACTGGAGCATCCCAAATCCATGGCTGAGCTATGGCCAGTATCCACACCTTCCCCTGTTGATTGGTTTGACAGATCCTCATTAATTATCCTGGCAATGATATTGACCCCTTAGCTTACATATTGATGAACCTGAAAGAGGACTGAACTCCTTCTCCCCCACTCTGTCTGGATCCACCAACTACATTGCTCAGTTATTTTGACTTATCTTCCCCTCGGCTCCTTTCAGGCATTCGCATATCACCAGTGGTGGGAAATTGTTTGATTTATGGCAGAATATTATCCCTCTGTCATTTGATGTAATGAGATCATTCCCAAGTTTCCTCTGCTCTCTGCCTTCTGAGTATGTGTCATCGTTAAACTATGCAGCTGGCAGTCCATATTATCCACAAAACAGAAAGAAGCTCCCCTTCTAGTTTCTTCTATCCCAAGTTCCCCTGAGCTCTACAAACTCAGCTATGATGCTTTCCCCAAACTTAAAATACCTAAAGGTTGATTTTGGTTTTCATCAAATGCTAACTGGGATGACTCCTGGAGAAGTCAAAATGCGCTTTTTTAAAACTATTGTAAAGATTTAAGAGGTTTTTTTGGATCAACAGCCTTGTTTGTTTTTTAAATTATTTTTGAGAAGGTATCTTCATCGGAGAACTAAAAGCTTTTATATGTCTAGTTGCCTTCAGGGACAAGAATTCATGGATCTTTGGGGAACCTGGAGTTTGCATTTATACAAACAGAATAGTGTTTAGTCACAATTTGAAATATTTTTCTTAGAATTAAGATTTATTTTCAAATGTTTATTTAAAGAAAATTAAATTTTGTAATTATTTACCCTACTGCCTAAGAATTATACATATAATTGTAAATTTTGTATATGAAGGAAGCATCTGAGGAGTACAATATGAAATGATTGAACTGAGGCCACTCACTAACTGAAACATCTGGAAGGGAAATTTTAAAAATACAATTCATCAACACTGTTTGCAAATAGCCAGATGTTTGGAATCTTATAGATAAGACATCTGGCTGTTTGACACAATTTTCCCCTTTACATTCCCAATATTGAAGCCAATAAGTGATCTCACACAAAGTTATCTAGTTTTGGTCTGCCTCATCTTTAGGCAATTATTGTGTGTACCTACAGTGTGTGGTTTCTCAAAATCATTAGTAATGAGGAATTCAAAATTATAGTTTTAACCATAGAAATAAAAATATTATAATTCATAGAAAAAATAATTTAAAATTATTTTTATTTTAGGAGAAATTTCAAAACTCATCTTCTACAGGAAGCATTTCCTACTAGTGCTTTCCCCTCTGAGATCACCTTCTGTCAATTCTGCATTCATCTTCTAATATATTCCTAGTTATTTTCATGCTATTTTCTCCATTAAAATATGAGCTCCTTGCGATCAAGAATTGTTTTTGACTCTCTTTGCTTCTGTAGTTTTTAACCCAGTAACTGGTAAGTTGGAATTATTTTATTAGCACTTGTGGAAGGACTGGCTGACTATATTTTCAAGTATTTAGGTAAAAATGAGACATTGCTTATGCTAATCTGTCTTGTTCTGTCTTGGGTGTTATTTAACATTCATCCTGAAGTTCAGTTTGAGCCAAAGATCTTTCTAGACTTGCTAAATCTTGTCCCACTTAATCTCAAATTCAAATGGTTTGAGGACCGAAACTTTGAAGACACATTTACACTATTAAAGAGAATTAGTAACAGGAATAATTACTTGAAACTTTTTAGATTCACATGATTCTGGCTGGTTCTTCAAGGATTGGATGCAAGAGAAATATATGGTGGATGTATCCTAATATATATATATATATATATAAAACCCATGCTCAAGATCCAATTGAACATAGTTCAATTTGGTGTGTCATATTTTAGGAAAACCATTGGTAATTTGGAGAGCTTCTAGACCAGGATCCTAAAATATTTAGAGTCTATTCCTTACCATCAATTAAATGAACTGGTGTTTAATGAAGTAGATAGGTAGCTGCCTTCAAGTATTTTAGGGATGTCATGTAGGAAAGCTCCTGAATTTGTTCTTCTTGTTCCTCCTGGGGAATATTAAGAAAAATATATAGAAGTTGTGGGAAATCTAATAGCGCAAAATAAAGACAAATTTTCCCACAATTAAAATTGCCCTAAATTAGAACTTCCCTACTTCAAAGAACCAAGGTTTCCCATGCTGAAGATTTTCCTATTGAACCTGGCTGATCACAGACTAGAGATGTAATAGTGATTCTTGATCAGACATGAGTTTCACCAGATGAACTCCAAGGCTCAACTCACTTCTTGAGATTCTAAAGAATTAATGTTTTGAGGTTGCCTACTGCCAAAGCAATGCCGATGATATATTGAATAAACATATTTGTACTAAGACACCTACTGGGGAGAACCTCATGCTTCATCAAAGGCTTTTGAGTGTTCAGTGGTACAGGGAGTCAGCTTGTGGGGAAAAATCAGGTGACTGTCTACTGGGGCTAAATACAACTGATCTAAATAGCTTATGACACTATCCTTTTCTTAGGCACCTATTTCCCCTAAAAAATAGATAGTCTTTGGCCTTGCACTTCTCTGCAAACATTGAGTCTGGTAAACCTGGCTTCAGTGTTCATTGTTGGCATCCTATTATATTATAACCAAAGACTGTCCAGGGATTGAAAACTCAAGTTATCCAACTCAGTTGTTCCAAAAATTTGGTTTATTCCAAGTCAGAAACTCAAAAACGGAACCCCCTAGTTTCTGAAGCTGATACTCCCTCTGCAAGAGATGAAGACAGAGTATTTCACAGTCATTATCTCAAACCCAAAATGAAGAATAGCACTATCTTCCCTTGCTGATCCCTCAGCCTTCCCTTGACCCCACAGTGATCCCCTCTTTAGATGTAGCATGCACAGCTATATCAGATTTATAAGCCCTCTAAGGCCTTGTTGATCCCACCAGATATTTTGCATCATTTACAGAGAAACTAAAAGCAGCTTTTAATTTTCATGAGCTATATCATGGCTCAAGATTCTAGAGAAAAAAGAAAAAGTCCAGCTGCCTATGTACCACACAAATCTTGTTGGATAATTGGGGGAGGGGGAGTGAATGTGTATATCTAAAGAATGTGTCCTACATATGTCACCGCAATAATACCAGTGGTTCCCCATTCATTACCTGTCAAAATTAAAAACAAATATTGCAACATGCATGGTATCAAACCCTCCCCACCATTAGCTGAGCTTAACCATACTTTCTAACTTTATTTCTCATTACCACCCCCCCTCCCTACATAACCCAATGCAACAGTGAAATTGAATTATTTGCTCTGTTCCAAAACATACTTCATACTTTCCTGTCTCTGGACCTTTGTTTATGCTTCTCTGTCTTAATTGAATGTCCTCTCATTTCTCAACCCTCTCCCCCCCAACCCTGTCATCATCTTCTTAAATCCTAGATTTTATCTGATTGCTCCCATTATACTCTCCTATGAACATTTGTCTTATTTTGTTTGCTATTATTTTATGGAAATATTTCAATTTACCTTCTATTTACATCTATTTAAATCCATGTCTTATATCCCTTTTTTAGCCTGTAGAGTCCTTGAGTTAAATAATTATTTTGGTTTTCTTTGCATTTGGAGACCAAAGGACTTGATATAGTACCTTGAACAAATATAAATAAAAGATATTTGATTTGGTCACTATGAGGAAAATTCTACTTTGATAAATCCCTCCATAGATCTAACTTATATTATATTACATTATAATTCAATATTGTGTGTAAACAAATATATATGTATATGTATATACCATATATATATATATATATATATATATATATATATATATAAAATAAATCCTTGGAAACTGCCTGAAGCACACAGAATTTAATAAATTTGACATAGGTCAGTCATTGAGTAAATGTCTCAGGCAGAATTTGAACTTAGGCTCTAAAGTAGCTAGAATTAATATTTTTTGAATGCTTAGTTCAATGAAATCTGGACTTGATGCCCTTCAGGATCCCTTCTAGTTTGAAATCTATGATACTAGCCTTCTGAAAAAAAAAATGGATATAAAGGACAAACATAACCATAAAGTTATTCTTGTATGTACTGATTTAATTTTATTCAAAGTAAATTTATACAAATTACTCAGGTAGCTGGTAATATTCTAAATTCATTCTTTCATCAAATAACATAGATATAAATTAAATCAGTTCAAACTTTTATTATTATAATTAAAATATTTTTTAGTCTTGGAAAAATATAAACTGTGCTTTCTATAGTTTTCATTTCACTTTGTGCATCTTTTAGGCCTGTTTCTCAGCAGTACCAAATTACCAAAAACAAACAAACTAACTAAACTAAGTTTATTTATTTTAGGTTTTGGGTTTGTTTTTTTTTGTTTTTTTGCAAGGCAGATGGAGTTAAGTGGATTTGAGTGCCTTCTATGGGTTGGGCACTTTTCTAGATATTAGGGATTCAAAGACAAAAAGAAAACATTTTCTCCCTTCAAGGAGGATTGTGGGGAGGGATATGCATACAGATAAGTATATGCAAAATATATGCAAAGTAATTTCTGAAAGAAAAGGACACTTTACAGCTTGAGATAGGGTGGGGAACTCAAAGGGGTCTCCTGGGCTGTATAGATTCTTTGGGAAGAGATTTGTATTGGAATATCAAAAAGTTTGCCCCAATAACAGTTGTCCCAATAAGATCCCCAAATTTGCTTCCTTTCAAGAGGAACTCAAGTATTTTATTTGGGTCTGAATCTGTCTATGGGTTCCTTTTCATCCTTTTCATCCTCTACATTTTCTGTAGGTTGAAATGTTGTTCCATAGTTAGAAAAAAGAAGTATATTAAATAAAACCCCCTTGCTTTAAAGGAAACTAGGAGTATTTCAAAAGGAAACTAGGAGTATTTCAAAATGGGAGTGAAAGAGAGCATTCCATGAATGAGCTTGTACAAAGACATGGAAGTGAGAGATTTCAGTTGTGTTACATGTTGGAGGGTAATATATACAACCATATTGGAAGAAGGTAAGTTGAAATCAGGTTATCAAAGGTTTTAAGTGTCAAACAGAAGAAATAATATGTTATTCTATAGGTAATAGAAAGGTCCTGAAACTCCTTGAGCAGAGGAGACATATGGTTAGACCTGCACTATAGGAATAGCCATTTGGCAATTGTATGTAACTTGGGTGGAAGAGAGAAAAGACTGAAAATAGGTAGTTCAATTCAACGATGATTGCATTAGTCCCAAGTGAGAAAAGATGAGGGTCAGAATTAGGATGGTTCTTATGTGAGTAGAGATAAGAGTATGCAAACAAATATACATATCTCCATATATCTCTATCTATCTAGGTATCTGTGTATATATATATATATATATATATATATATATATATATATATATATATACTGTTAATACATAGATGAACATATAGATACATACATACATAAAGATATACAGGAATAAATATATCTATGTATCTCTAAATATATGGATAGAAAGATGCATATACAAATACATATATCCAAATATATACCTATACGCACACACACACACAGATAAAGATTCATATATATATATATTATATATATGTGTGTGTGTGTGTATATATATATATATATATATATATATATGCATATACATAAATGGTTAAGGTTATAATTCAACAGAGAGAGGAGAATTTCTTAACTTCATCAACTTTGTTTCTCATTTAATACCTTCTCCTCAGGTTTTTAAATTCCCTGTGTTTTGTCCAAACTGATTTAATTATCAAGTGTTTATCTGACATAATTTCTGCAGTACTGATAGCTTAAATTTCCAAAGCTAGGATCCTGATGTTGACTTATTTATAAATTTCTCAGAGAGTGATACAGGCTGTTGCATCAATTTGGCTCCCTAAGTGTTAGAAATACAAAGAATAAAAGAAAGCAAAAAAAAAAATAACAATTTTCTGGAAATAGTGGTACAGAGTTTTCATTTGAAGCATTGCTCTGACACAAAACTGAAGAATTTATTCATGTAGTTTTTACCGGTAGTATTGCCTTTCTGATACAATAAAAGCATAGATTTTGGTTGGTCAGCTTCATTTTCAAGATGGGAAATGGCTACCATCTTGGCTAAAGTCCAATTTGAGTGGGGTTCAGATGTGTCCTGCTGAGAGTAAAGCTATCCTATACTTCACAGAGAAATTTTTCATTCACAGGAATTTTTGACCTACTAAAAACTGGATTGAATATAAGATTTGTTTGAGTGGCAAGAATAATTATTATATAGATGATGAAAAAATTTTTAATGATTTATTGTTATCTTTTGACTTCACATCACCTTTATTTCTCTGTCTATTCCTAAACTTTCTCTTAGAGATTCATCCCTTATAACAAATAATTATTTCAAAGAGGGAGAGGAAAAATGCATTTCAGCAAAACTAACCAACATATGAACCAAATCTAATGGTATATTCAGGGACCCAAAACCACAGTCCTCACTTCTACAAACAGGCTACTTCAGGAGAGACAAGCAAACAGAAGAGACTGAGGAATAGGTGGTTTATGCTTTGTTTCCTTTCTATTCTTTTGGAGAGTGTTATTGCCCCAACTCCCAGGTGCATATAGTCCAAGATTTATCCCATTTTTCTCCATTAAAAATTACCTCCCATGCATTTGGGTTTGGAAAGGAGCCAATAAACAAACTCCTGATGAGGCTTAAATGACTCATTTTCATAAAAGTACCCTTACTTTAGAAAAGTATTATCATGGAATCTTAGTCATCAGCAACTTGGGTATTTGAGGTGGGGTACCTGGTCCCTACAATTAAATGAGCAAGGGGTTGGTTGGCCATACAGCTTACCATAAAGGGCTAAAGGCAGAATTCACTCTGAAGTATGTGCCACTTAAGCTTTTTGCTCTTGCAATACTACCTAGATTGAAATTTTTCTCTAATTGTCCCTCTTCCCTGGAATGTTCTCTTTCAAAATGATAAAATGGAGGGGATATAGAAAATTGAGACATGAATGAACTGTTAGTGGAATTGTGAACTTATTCAACCATTATGAGAGCAATTTGAAATTATATCCAAGGGTACCCTTTGATTCACCAATCAAGCATGCATACCCTTCAATAACATTACTTAAGTCTATACCCTAAAGAGATTTTTTAAGAAAAAGGAAAAGGACCTTTCACAAAATTATTTATAGAATCTCTGTTTGTGGTTGCAAAGAATAGGAAATTAATGTATGACCATCAATTAGGTAATGGCTGAACAAGTTGTGGCATATGAATATAACGGAATTGTGTCATATGAAATGACAAGCAGGTGTTATTTCAGAAAAACCTGAAAAGACTTGCATGAATTAATACAAAGCAAAATGAGTAGAACTAGGAGAACATTTATCTATAATAACATTAACATTGTACAATGATCAACTAAGAATTACTTGGCTATTTTCAGCAATATAATGATCCAGGACAATTCCAAAAGACTCATGATGAAAAATACCATCTGCCTCCAGAGAAAGAACTGATAGAGTTTGAATAAAGATGGAAGCATACTATTTTCACTTTATTCTTTTCATTTTTTTTCATTTTGGTCCCTTTCTGCTTTCACAAAATGACTAATATGGAAATATACTTTACGTAATTGTACATATATTATCTATATCAATTTGCTTGCTATCTTGGGAAGGGGGAGTAAAGCAGAAAGGGAGAAAAACTGGAACTCAATTTTTTAAAAAAATAAATGTTTAAAATTGTCCATATATAACTGTAAAAAAGTTAAATACTATTTTAAAAAAGAAGAATGTTCTCTTTCCTCCAGTCTAGTGACTCCCTGGCCTCCTCTAAGTCCCAGCTAAAATCTTAACTTCTACAAAAAGCTTTCATCAACTCTTCTATTAATTATTTCCTATTTATCCTGTAATATGCCTTGCTTTGCATATATTTATTGTATTGTCGTTATATTTATTATGCATTTTTTACATTTTATATATTTATTTTCATGCTATTTTGCCATTTCAGTTGTAAACTTCTTGAGAGCAAAGACTATTTTTTACTAGGGTTTTTTTTATTCCAGGGACTTGATAGGCAGATGGACCTAGGTTGAATTTTCCCCTTAAATGTTTAAAACTTGTACATCATTGAACAAGTCCTTTAATCTCTCTGGGACTCTAAAGATCAACAAATACCTGAATTTGACCAAGAGCCAGATTTCCATTGAGCTGCCCAAGAGTGTTAGGGGACCACGACTCTTTTATTGTGCCACACTGATTTACAACACATTAGGAAGAGTGGAGGACAGGAAAATCAGACATAGGTATTTCTTCCTAAGAGTTGTCCATTACCTGATATTTTTATAGTGTTTTAAAGTTTTCAAAATTCTTTACATGCTTGTCTTCCTTTGGGAAACCAGTACATTCTTGGGGAACAGTATCCCCAAATAAACTCTTCTGTTCCTGTACCCTTCCCTACTGTTGAAATCTTGATGACTGATTTTCCTTCCGGAGGCCAGCCCACCCTTGGGAAGTGATATCCTCCTGATAAATTCTCATGCTCCTACACCTGTTGTTGTTGTTGCTGCAAGCTAATCTTTCTTTCCCTTAGCTTCTGCTACCACAGATATACCTAAATTAACTGTTTTTCCCTAAAAACATGCTTTACACACATTATCATCTCATTTGAACCTCACAACTATCCTCAAAAGCAGAAATTATAAATATTGTTATCCCTACTCTCTGGTTAACTGAAACTTAGAGATATCTTTCTCATGGTCCCTAGATGGTGCAGTATATAGAGCTTTGGTCTTAGGAATAACTAATTTTAGATTTAGCTTTAGACAATTATTAGCTGTGTGACTTTGGCAAACATATAATTTATTTGCCTCAGTGACCTTAATTGTAAAAATAGGGGTAATAATATCATTGACCTCCCAGAGTTATGAAGATCAAATGAGATGACATTTTTAAAATACTTGTCCGGATATGGTAGGTGCTATATAAATATATTGTTATTATCATTATCATTATGTAATAAGGGAGTACAAATGGATGGCTTCCACAATCCCTTTAAGTTTTAATTTATATATTCTAATGAAAGATCAGAGACAGGATTCAAATCTAGAATTTCCCAACTTCAACACTATAAACACGGTAGAATTATTCACCTCTAGAAAAAGGCAAATTCTCTAGTTAGGTTGGGACACTGTATTATATTTTTGCTCTGACATCCTGAGAAAAGATAGCGTTATAAACTTCTTTCAATAATTATGCTATTGAAATAAAGTTATCAGTTGAAAATGCAACGGTTCTTTCTATGCTAAAATGGAAAATTATAGTCTATGAAAAAATTATCTAAGCACTTAAAAGATACTTCTTTTTAGTGTTCTGACTTTACAGTTTTATCACTCTCAGTAATTAAGCCCATGAGCTATGAGGTCACTGAACAGCACAATGGCCATGAAAGACACTAGCATTAGGGGTATGAACTATTGTTTAAATCTACAACAATGTTAATCTTTCCTGGAAATTCTTTTCCTGAGAAAATCCATTTGTTCTTGGGTTCACTATTGGTGTTCTTGGTCCCTTCTTCAAAGAATAGAATTTATTGCAAAATTAAACAAATGAGCATATTTCAGAGTCAAAAGATCTTGCTTCAAAGAACCCTGAAAATTTGTGGTCTTTCTTGGACCCCAGGCTTGTCCACAATAAACAAATTAAATAGTTCAACAATTTAGAAATGAAAATCATCTTGAAAAGGAAACAGTTTGAGCTCCTTGAACTGCATCATTATAAATTTTCTGTGATCCTTTTGTATGTGTCCAGGAAAATCCATCAGCCTGTGGCTGCTGTAGATCTCCTGGCTGCTGGCATTCAGCTCTGGGTTCCAACTGCTTCAGCACTTTGAAAACTAAAGCATATTGACAACTGTAATGAAATGTTTCTATGCCGATAGATTGAAATAAATCCAAATATGCTTGCAGAAAGGTTACTCTACATACAAGATTTTTCTTGATCTTTCTTGGGAATTAAGACATTATCAGGAATACATTAAATCATCATCATCATCATCATCATCATTACCTAAGCAAAAATTACTTTGGGGACAGAGCCACCTACTCCTCTAGGCAGACACTAAGATAATGGAATAAAGGAAGATTGAAATAAATCCAAATATGCTTGCAGAAAGGTTACTCTACATGCAAGATTTTCCTTGATCTTTCTTGGAAATTAAGACATTATCAGGAATACATTAAATCATCATCATCATCATCATCATCATCATCATTACCTAAGCAAAAATTACTTTGGGGACAGAGCCACCTACTCCTCTAGGCAGACACTAAGATAATGGAATAAAGGACTGATAAATTTTTATAGAAGAAGAAGAAGAAAAAGAATATGAACTAGAGCAGAAGCTCTTAACCTTATTTTTGGATCATCTGTCCTTCTGGAAGTCTATCAAAGCCTATAGATCTTTCCCAGAATAATGTTAGTAATTTTAAAAATAAGACATGATTATCAAGTAAACTAATTACATTGAAATACAGTGATTAAAAAATAAAATAAGTTCAATGATTCTAGATTAAGAACCTTTGATTGAGCTGAGACACTCTCTTCTCTGGAGAGAAAAGCCCTAACTGGAAACTGGTACAGGTCAAGGGATCATAAATACAGTTGGAAGAGGGTTTCAGTGGTCACATAATTCTGCCATGTATTAAATTGTGATGGTTTAAGAACCAGAAATGTTAAATAACATTGACAAAATCACATATAAAGAATATGATAGAGGTGTGATTAGTGACCAGAATCAAAATTCAGCTTTCTTTCCATTGTATTATTTCAAATTCCTAGACTGTCAGAAATGGATACTGGCTCCTAAGACCAGGAATGAAGGAAGACAATAGAGAAACAGATGGTTATAAAAGAGGAAGAACTGAAAATAAAATTTGTCCACTTCCCAATTTTCCCCAAAAGCTGACATTGTTCATATCACTAAGCTAAGATAGTGCCATACTACATTTATAATCCATTTATCATGGTGGTTTTTTCAGTTACTCTTGTAAGATCCTACGCAAGTTTCTACTGGACTCATTGTAAGAGAAAAGGCAGATAAAGATGAGGTCAGGGACCTTCTCATTCGTACTAATGTTTCTTCCATCCCTCTCGGCATTTACTGATATTTGCAGAGGGGATTACTTCTCTAGGTCACCAAATCCTATTCCCTATTAGGGAACCCTGAATTTAAAAACAGATTCAATTAAAATAAGATTTACATGTGGTAACCTTTTGCTGCTGAGGGAGGAAGAACCTGGTACCTCCACCTATATATAGGTCAGATAAAGTTAAATTCCAGAAACTCGTGTTTTGAAAATTATCTTGATTTGAGAAACAGAGCTAATGAACTAGGTCTTGATTGGGTCCAGAAATGAGGAGGAGATGATGTTAAGAATGATGGTGTCAGAACCTCTTGAGAATCAGCAAGTTATTATTAATCAGCATTCTCAATAAAAAAAAGCAGGAAAAGAATCCTTAGACAACAATGGCCAGGGAACCAGTCTCAGAGTAAGTTGGTTTGTATTCTTATATAAGAGAACCTTTCACTATCATCTTCCTGGTCTCTTTCTTTCCCAAAATATTCTCCACAAAAAATTTTCCAGAATAGAATTAGAAGGGTTAAATGAAATGCAATGTTACCTCCTATTTTCAAAATGGTTCGGAATCATTGTAGTAGCCTCTGCCTGTCAACTTCTATAAGAATTTAACAGTGTACAAATACATGCTCTTCAAGTGTTATGCACATATAAATGTCTCATTATTCTTTGGCATCCTATCTTCTTCCCACCCAAAGGTCAGTCTATGCAGCATCCAAGTCATTCTGGGTCAAATGCTCTTGCCAGGTTTGGATAATTATCTATTCTAGTATCTCTTCCTAGGCATCTCCTTTACTCATCCTCAAGAAGACTATACAAATGCTTTCCCTTCTTTTTTTTTCTTTTTGGCTTCTCCAATCGTTCATCACTCAAATTTCAAATAATTTTATCTTTGGAAATTTTTCTCTCAGACATATATACATATACATACATGTATATGTATATATACATGTGTGTGTGCATGTGAATATATATATATATATATATATATATATATATATATTCACATACATACACATATCCCTTAATACCTTTCTTCCTTTCTCTGTGCCCTGAATCTTTTGCCCATTTACCTCAGGAAAATCTTTCCTTCTTTCCTTTCTCCACTCCACTTGTAACCAAAAAAAAAAAAGATGACTCTATTCTGGCTGGAACTAGTATGAGGGACACTAGTGATTCAATTGTGTCAGGAAAAAGAAGATATGGAGTTTTTTCCATCTCCATTTTATCTATATTTCTTCCTGAATTTAAACACCAAAATAAAGTGTACATTTTCATAAATAATGTGAAACAAGCAGCTTCAAATCTCTATTTTTCTAGGGCAAAGGTATCAACCTTGTAGTCTACTGACTACAAATGATTGGTAAAATTCCAGAATTTGATCAAGAACATCATTAAAATGTAACTGAGAAATTTTTAACAAATTTAATATAGGCAAAATATGACATAGATAATGTAAATCTGTGGTTTTCTAAGTCAATATGAAGCATACATGGATCCATTTCTATTTAAGTTTGACAATCACTTACCTAGAGAATTGCTTTTCTTTTTAGGCATAAGATAAATTCTTCCTGAAATTTTAAAAGCTTATCTGTGATCTCTTCTGGTTTTTCTTTTGTATTCTTGTCACTTGAAATGGTGAAGCTGGTAGGAGAGAAGGAAATTATATTCTATGCCCCTATGCCCCAGCCTATCTACTCCCAATTGAAAAGGAAAAAGGAAAAACAAAATCTTTGTAACAATATACTCATTTAAGTAAAATAAATTCACATCAAGGTCAAAAATGAATGTCTCATTCTATAGCTTGAATTAATTATCTTTCTTTCAGGAGCTAGATAGCACATTTGATCCCTGAAATGGCAATTGGTCATTGAATTGATCAGAGCTTTTACAAATGCAGAATTGGTACTTAACCCCTAATGTCCTTGACAGTGGTCTTAAGTCCCCTTCAAAATCTCTATAAAAAGTTTCCACAAACCTCTTCACTCTCCTCTAATTAAACCTAATTTTTCTCAAGTACCTGCAATCAAGAGAACATTTAAAAAGCACTCATATTCAACTGTGTTGTCTATTTTAGTTGTTAGCTTTATAACTATTAATGCTGCTTATCATTTTTCTTGCAAGTCTACCTCATTTCAATTATTATTTCAACAGGTTTTTATGGGTCTACCTCAGCATCAAATTACTGGTACATTGGAAAGAAACTTGGGTCTGGAGTCAATGAACTGAAATCAGTTAAAAAGTCTTCCTGCACCTCAGATTCCTGTATTGTAAAATTGGGGTGGAGAAAGGGAACTAGATAGTCCTTATAAGTCCTTTCCAACTCTCAAAATTTGTATTATAACCCTATTTCTTTAATAAGGAAATATGTTCAAAACCAAAAAATGACTTACAAATAAACTTTTGGAAGATAATGCATCTATAAACTGGACATTCTCCAGCTTTCACTTTACTGTCTGTTGAAATGGGATAAAAAAAATTGAAACCACTTCCAACATGCAACAAAGCTCTATGAGTTTTCCAGGAACTTAGAGGATAGAATAAGCCCAGGTGTCTAGTAGCATCCCTGCTTATTTCAGACCATTATCCTTTTGGGAGTCTGGATAGTTTGATATCTCATCTGAGACTCGTCAGCTATATTTGTGTGTCAAGAGCAACCATCATTCCTCCCCTCAATTATGAAGTAATGCGAATAGACCTTATATCATTCAAGTCTACTTCTATAGACAAGGAGAATAGGACCCTATATTTCAGTAGACTTTTAAGGTTCCTCTTAAACAAAAATAACTTTCTAAGGAACCAATAAGAAGGAAAAAATAAGCCCAGAAACAATCATTTGCATAGGAACAAATGGTCAGAACAAATCTGATGCACATCATAGGAAATTTGTGGGGAAAAAACACTTCATAAATCTTAAAATGCCAATGGATTATTATTCTTACTATCAAAATGAGAAAATGGCATCCAAAGGTAGCACTGATTTAAAATAGAAACTCATTCTTTAATTAATTGTGCCAAACTGAGGGAAAATAGAGAAAACTAGCCTATATTAATTCTTAAAAAGCACTGGAATTGTATGAATGAAGATGGCCCTAGAGGACACATAAAGGCTGTGACAAATTAGAAAACATATGAAAAATAGTGACCAGGATGGTAATGATCTTGAAACATCACTATTCAAAGGTTGCTTGAACACAATTACAATGTTAGTCTCAAGAAGAGAAAATAGTAGGGGTTGTGAGAAGGGAAGGGAGGAATGATCAATGTTTTCATTCAATTTAAATCAAATATTATGATCATCTATAAATCTTTATTTTCTTCTAGGCTGAATCTTTCAACTGATGCTCTTATGGTGTGATCTCAAGACACAATCCTCTCTACCCATTTATCAATTATTCCTGAAATATGGCATGTATGATAAAACTAACTTCCCAAATTCAAAGAGTGAATAAAGAGAACTAATAAAGAGAAATACAACTAGAAAGATCAAATAGAGTCAAACTATAGAGGGCTTCAAGTGCTTGACCAAGAAAATGGCATTATATCTTGGGATCAATAGGGAGCCATTGATGGTTTCTGAGGAAGGGATTGGATTGGGCAGACCTGTTTTGTATGGCATTTGCTAGCATTAGGAGTTATCTGTGGTCCAACTCAAATGATTATTCTCTTCCTCCTACATGTAGGTGAGCAGCTCAGAAGGATTTTTTTTTTATTTAACATGCACCCTCTGGAATTAGGTCCAGAAATCTTCTTTCTTATCTTGATAGCTGTACTCACTTATTGGACTAAATGTGTTTAAAGGAAGAAATTGATTAAAATTAAAATTATTGCATGATATATTGCATATATCAAAGGCATGATTATAAGGGAGATAAGTTACTTTAGCAAAAAACAATGCTATTTCACTCTTTAGCCATTGTCAAAATAGAACCCTTTTTTTAGGATTTTTTTTGCAAGGCAAATGGGGTTAAGTGGCTTGCCCAAGGCCACACAGCTAGGTAATTATTTGAATCCAGGTACTCCTGACTCCAGGGCCAGTGCTTTATCCACTGCGCCACCTAGCCGTCCCTATAGAACCCTTTTTTTGAAAATATTTAAGAAGCATGTGGTACTAGATTTTGCTGACAATCATCAACTATGCCTTTCATTACCAGTTGCAATGTGATTTCATTCTCTAGGGATCTCCCAGGTGACCAAATTCCTCTGTCAGGGTAGGTCAGCACTTTCTCTGAAACTTATACTTCCAGGGGTTCTAAATCTGGAGTTTGTGACCTTTTAAAAATTATATTTTGTTAATTGTATTTCAATGTAATTGGTTTTCTTTGTAATCTTACACATTTTATTTTAAGTATTTAAAAACAGAATTCTAAGCAGGTTTTCATGAACTTCATTAGACTGCCAAAGGTGTCCATGACATAATTAAAAGTAAGTGATTTGCTCAGGGTCAGAGGCAGAACCTGAACCCAGGCTTTCTTACTTCCAAAGTCAATTCTATATTCACTATACCACACTGTTTTTTGACAGGGGTACAAAGGGCTAGATTATGAGAAAATGAGAGACAGAGACTAACAGAGAAAGAGATACAGAGAGATAAAGACAATGAAAAGAAAAACAAAAAACAGAGAGATAGATGAAACAGAAAAAAAGAGGAGGGAGGGAGATGAAAAGAAGAAGGAAAGGGAATGAGGAAGAGAAAAATGAGAGGAAGGAGAGGAGGATGAAGGGAGGGGAAAAAAACTGAAAGAAATGAATGCAGTCATCTTCCTCCCAAGATATAGAGTCCTTGAGGAGAAATAGTCTAAAATATAAAGTACGGGGTAACCAATTAGAGTTTGAAAAGTTTGTGATGCTTTCATCCTTTGATGAATCTGTGATCTCCATCAGTGGGGGTACTATTAGGCATTAATAGCAGATCTATCACTTCCCCTAGCATGTTATGAAGATTTTTGAAGATAAAGCCTATGGATCTTTTCTCAGAATCTATTGAACAACAAAGTTGTCACAATGTGTGACTTACTGATTCATGTGACAACTTCTAAGGAAGTTTCTTCCTCACTGTTTTATAATGCTTCAGTCATTCAGATGTAGTCATGCATTCAATAGATCTAGATAAGACTGCCTTGAAATATTAATAGTTGCTGTCTTTGCATATGCTTTTTGGCTATTTAAATTCATTACTGCCATTTAAATTCATTATCAGATTCTTTGATTCCAAACCAATGTTTTTGAAATGTTGAATTTTATAATTAAGACTAATGTTAATATAAGTTTTAAGAATTCTCTGCTGTCTCAACCAACAAAAGAAATCCATTTGACCATCTCTTTCCCATAAATTTTTCTTTTCTCCAAAACATATCATGAGCCACAAATTGGAATTAACATATCATGAGCCACAAATTGGAATTAAACCAACTGGGAAAGAGGAAGGGTTAAATTAAAGGACCTGTTGCTACATCATAAATCAACTGGACTTTGCATACAAAGATAAGATAGTAATAGACACTCAGTTTCAAGTTTACCATTTAACCAAATCAACCAAGGTCACCATCAGACAAATTCAATGTGATTGCAAAAGAATGAGCAATGATCAAACAACTCCCACCCACAAACTTCTGGGTAAAGCCCATCCCACCTGTCATAATCAAAGTACATCAATTTTATACAAAGGTCTACCTCATCATTAATAATAAAGTTGAAAAGATGGTAGTCTCTATGTTTTTTACTTCAATAGATGAAAAATTATATTTATGAAGGAGGAATGAAAGACCACAGAGAAGAATTGACTCACTTTGACCCATTATTAGTAGAATCAAAAGCAGTCCTTCAACTTGAAGGTGTGTTCTCTATGGGAAAGTAAAAGAAAGATAAGGACCTGAATGATAAGGTATAGACATACACATACAGTGGTATAGGGAACCTACATGGAAGAGACCCACTAAGGAGGAAGTTTGCTAAATAAAGCCAGTTTGAACTGCCTTCCAGAGCTTTTTGTTAAAATATTGGGGTAAGCAGTTAAAATTCTTGAAAACTGGAAAATATTATAAACCAGGACTTAATTTGTTGTTTTGTTTAATTATATACTTTAAAACATGATAAATTATGAATAATACAGATTAAACTTAAAATATGTCATGCCTAAATTTTTTTTCTTATAGAGCCTGTTGTTAGCCATTTACCAGCACATCCCTGTACCACATTGACACAATTATTGATCTATGATCTGTGATGGAATTCTCATCCTCCATCTAAACTTTAGGAACATGCCTTTTCACTGTTCGAGCATATAATTTACTCATACACTAAATCAATATTTATGGTGCAATTTAAAGGGGAAGTCATGAATGACCTTAATGTTGAAAATTTGGAGTAAAAGACATGAAGCCCACTCCAATCACAGTCACTAGCAAAGCAGGGAAAGTATTTATCATTTATAGATCTACAATAAAAAGTGAAATTTGAATTCTATGCTTGGTTCTTCTCTCTGTCTCAGTAGCATAAGGTTTGTAGACAAGAACATTTCTATTTTCTATATGGAATATGAATTCATTATATTTTTTGTCTTGTAAAGACCCCTTAAATGGTTATTTTTTCCCATGAATCATTAACAACCTCAATAGAACAACTTTCATATCTAGGTTTTTAATTTATTTTTTCTGAAATAAAATATTTCTTCTGAAATAAAAAATTTTTTCTTCCTATGGGAAGCCACAGCAGCCAGTTTGAGGAAAAAATGAATCTCAATAAATTTGTTAGTTATATTATTATCAGACAGTAAGTATTATTAAACACATACTGTATGTCAGATACTATGTTGAAAACTGAGAATGTAACTCCAAATAATAAAATATCTAATAGGCAAAATAATTACATATAAAATATATTCAGCATAAATATAGTTAATAAATGCAAATTACAAATCAGTTAATTGTAAGATATTATTGGAGAGAGGGCACTGGTAGGAATGAAGAAGACAATGAAACCAGTGTTTCATACATAAACTATATCTTAAAGGAAGAAAAGGGATTATATGAAATAGAAGTAAAAAGAATGCATTCCAGTTACAGAAGATGGTCAGTACAAATCTGGAAGGTGTAGGAGTGTGAAAGAGGTAAGCATTATTCAAACTTCACTTTCACCAAAATTGGTGAAAAAAATGCAGAACAGATACACAGACAAAAAAAAACTTTACTAAGGAATGCTTTCTATCAATAAGGATATAAATAGGAAGAGGGGATAGATAAATAGATAGATAAATAGAAAGGATGGTATATTCAGGGAGGGATTAATCATAAGCAACTCAAACTTGGAGACTGCATAGCGAAGAGAAAATTAAAAGAGAATTTATAAAAGGTAAAAAGTAATAATAAATAGGGAAAGAGGAGAATAGAGAACAAAAAGTATTAGAGTAGGATACAGTGAAGTAAATAACTGTAAGTGTGATTAGGAAACAAAATCAACAATATGTTATTTATCAAATGCATATATATATATATATACACACACAAAGACTTGAAACATAAAGAGGATGTGAGAATAAAGGAATGGAGTAAAACCCATTATACCTTAGTTAAACACAAAAAGGTGAGGATTAACAATAATGATTTCATGCAAGATAATAGCAAAATGGATTTAATTAAAAGAAACAGAGAAACTCTCTTTTAGTAAAAGATAATGTAAAAATGATTTGATTTCAATACTTAATATTTATGCATTTCATGGCATAACTTCAAAATGCCTAAAGGAAAAATTAAATTAATTATAAGAAGATGTAAAAATATAAAACCACAATAATGGGGGACTCAATTTACCCCAGGTAAACTGAAGCAAAAAAAAAAGAAAGAAAAAAGGTAAGAACATGAAAATAATTTTAAAAATTAAATATAATAAATATTGTATGGGGTTTTTTAATGGAAATAGAAAGGAGAATACAGATTTCTCAACAATGAGTAATACTTTTATAAAAGTCGATCATATTCTATGATGTAAAAATCATAAATGGATAATGGCAGAAATATATATATATATTTTTTTTTAATTGGTTATAACACAATGTTATTGCTGTTCTTGTTTAGTCATTTTAATTCTGTCCAACTCTTTGTGACCCTATCTGATGTTTTCTTAGCATACTGGATACTGGATACTGAATTGGTTTGTCATTTCCCTCTCTAATGGATTAAGATAAACAGAGGGTAAGTGACTTACCTAGGGCCACATGGCTAGTATATGAGGCTGGATTTGAATTTAGGTCTTCCTGACTCCAGGCTTAACACTCTATAAACTGGGTCACCTTGTTGTCCCAGAGTGAAGTATAAATTATATTAAATAAAGTGTCACTTTAGAGTATTAAAATAAATTGTTAGCTAAATAAATCAAACCTAACAAATTAAGATGCTCAAAGACCAAATCAAAGATTTGGTAATGCAGCCAAAGCAGCTCTTTAGCTCTTTGCTAAAATGGCAAAGAAAAATAAAATAAAATTATCAATATCAAAAATGAAAATTTTACCATGAATAAGGGAAAATAGAGGATATTAGAAACATTTTTGCTTAACTATATGTCAATAAAACTAAAAATTTAAATGAAATAAGTGAACACATTTATAAAAAGATACATAAAACATTCAAATAAAAAAAGGAAAATTTCTGAGGACTAAATTGATCAAAGTATAAATGAGCTTCCAAAGAAGAAACTCCAGAATTAGGTAAATTCAAAAGAGAATTCTATCAAATATTCAAAGAATAGTTAAATCTAATATTATATAAATTGTTTGCAAAGATAGAAAAAAAATGGATCCAACCAAATTTCTTCTGTTGTATATATTTTTTAAATCAGGGAGAGTCAAAACAGAAAAAGAAAAGTATAGGACAAATTCCTTAGTGAATTTTTATGTAAAAATTTAATTTAGAGAGACTAACACAATGTATCACAAATAATTTACATTATAATCAGATTAGATTTATGCCATGAATGCAGTATTCATTTCATATTGAGAATATCATAAACTTAAGTATAATAATAAGAAAATCAAAATATTAAATCTGTAGATACATAAAAAGCTTCTGACAAAATGTAAGGAACATTTCTGCTAGAAACAACAATAATCAACAGAATAAATTGATCTCTCCTTAAAAATGATAAATAGGGGGTGGCTAGGTTGTGCAGTGGATAGAGCACCGGCCCTGGAGTCAGGAATACCTGAGTTCAAATATGACCTCAGATACTTAATAATTACCTAGCTGTGTGGCCTTGGGCAAGCCACTTAACCCCATTTGCCTTGCAAAAAAAAAAAAAACCTAAAAAAAAGCATTTATTTAAAACCAAAAGCTATCTATTTACATATATATACATACATATATATATATATATATATATATATATATATAGTATAGACAAAGTAGAATCCTTTTCAATAAAATTAGAAGGAAATAATAATGTCTACTGACACCATGTCTATTTTACATAATTTTAGAATGCTGGTGATAACAATAAGACAGGAAAAAAGAAAACTGGAGAATAATCAAAAGGAAGAAATAAAATGAGCATTTTATAGATGATGTAATGATGTACTTAAAGAACCTTAAAGGGTCAAGTACGAATTAATTTAAAGAATAACTTTAGCAGATTTTCAGAATGCAAAATAAATACCTACAAATTGTCAGCATTCCTACATAATACCAATAAAACAAAGCAGAAAGAAATAGAGAATTTTCTCCTAAAATAACTTCAAAATTTTTGAAAGATAAAGAAATCTACATACTAAAGTACACAAAAGAAATATATGAATTTAGATTTAAAAATAGACAACTAAATAATTGGAAAGTTATTAAATGCTTACGGGTAGGATGAATCAATACAATAAAGATCACGATATAATACCTAAATCAATTTACTCATTCAGTTTCATATTAATTAAATTACTAAAAGATTACTTTATAGAAAAATAATGATTAAAATCAAATAGAAGGGGAAATGTCAAAAATCTCAAAGGAAATAGTAAAAATTGGGGAGGAGAGAATGTAAGGGAGATAGCAATGTCAGATTTCAAACCACATTACAATGCAGTAATTCTCAAAACAATTTAGTACTGGCTAAAAATAGAGATTTATTAGTGGAATAGATTAGTTTCACACTATATAGGGATAAGGACTCTCTGATCCCTTCCTCCTCCTCTCCCCCTCTCCCCTGCCAAAAAAAAAAAAACTGCTAAGATATTAAACAGTAGTGTGGGAATAGATTAGATCAAGGCCAGCTCCTCACACCTAATAACAAGATAAATTCCAAATGGATATGTAACCTAGAAATTAAAGGTCATATCAGAAGCAAATTAGAGAAACATGAAACAAATTACTTATCATAAATATGTATAGAAGAAAAGTTTATGTCCAAAGGTTAGAGAGAATCATAGAAAATAAAATTTTCATTTATACTGCAAAAATTAAAATTATTTTGCAAAAATAAGTGAAACAAAGCTCAGATTAAAAAGGGAGTAATTAACTGAGAAAAACCTTTGCAGCAAGTTTCTCTGATAAAGGTCTCATTGTTAAGATATAAGTAAGTGGGGGCGGCTAGGTTGTTCAGTGGATCGAGCAC